>NW_027456999.1:55000-209276 GCF_040206685.1 Ascaphus truei | reverse complement strand
CCTTGTGTATTTGGCCCTTGTTAGCATTTGATTTTGACATGCTTGGTGTATACTGTATAAAAAATGTAACACACATATTTTCCAAAAGGGAGACACCTAGATTGGTCCTTTACCACTTTGCTCTGTTGCATTGCAGGGTATTCTGCAGTTAATGTGTTCAAATTGTGACAGTTCATGTTTCTATATTGGAAACAATTTCATGTTAATTATTGTAAACGATAAAATCTAGATAGAAATAGATTATTGATATTATTGTACAGTAAGTTCTGGTACTGTAGTATTAGAAGAACCCTTTTCAGAACTTTTCGAACCTACACCTCCAGAGGAGACTGCGACCTGAACGCAGCACCTTAGACGCTCGGCCATCCTGACCACTGTCTGCTTGATGTTTCTAACACACCACACAAAGCTTACAACACAATGAGGCATTGGCAGATAAGTATAAAATGGTGATAATTTGTAGAAATAGAAAGTTCAGGAGAGAGATAAGAGGGGAAGATGAGAATATGGAATATATGTATGGAAATGCTATAGGAAATAGAACATAAGAAGAGAAAACGGCCAATCTGTGTCATACCAAACGGTTCATGAAGCCCAGTATTATGTCTCATGGTGTAATGTACTGGGACTTATTGGTACTGAAGTATAGAGAATCGTTCACTCCCTGCCTCTAAAAATGCCCATGATGCTAATATTCATATATACAGACTTCCACTAAATGATCCATGGTTTTCTACAATGTCATTATTATATTTATCTTTTCTGATTTATTTTGAATATTATTCCCTAACATTTAATTTGCCCTTTGGACAGCTTCTCAGCCCTAAGTTGATGTTTCCATGTGGTTATTTACAATTATTCCATTTTCTCTGTCCCAGATTGTTTTAGCCACTTGCAGAAAAAAAGCTATCTAAATACTCCTGAAAATAAAGCTCAAACTACTTGTCATTTCTATGTTTTATACAAAAGAAAACCATTCTCCCTGACTTTAAAATGAAAAAAACGTATTGAGATTTCTTAACTTTAGCTGTTTCTTACCTCACATTTATTTTAACATTAAACTGTAATATAAAAAAAATCCGTAGGAATGGCTTTGGAGTAAAAAAAGAAAAAAGTAACTGTATTACTGAAAATAGAAAATTGTAGATAACTTTATTTTCTACTGGGAGCCTGTTTTCTGTTTAATTACATGTGCATTTCAATACTGATGAAGCACAGGTCAAATAATATCACAGGGAATTGGGAAGTTATATTTATGGTCTAACATTATGTAGTTATTCGAACACACTTCAGCCACTGATGTCCTGTTTCTGAATTTTCTGCTTTGAATGGGGCTAGGGAAAATGTAATATCCATAAACAGACTTAACATGATAATATGTATAATTTTGAATATTAAAACTAAAAGTTTGATTTCAATGTTGAAAACACATTGGATTTGCAAATCTCTTCTTTCACACAGGAAATCTATGTGGAAAATAAAATAACATTTAGTGTATACTGTATAAAAAATGTAACACAACATATTTTCCACAAATAGATTGGTCCCTTACCACTTTGCTCTATTGCATTGCAGGGTATTCTGGCAGTTAATGTGTTAAAATGTGACAGTTCATGTTACTATATTGGAAACAATTTCATGTTAACTATTGTAAACGTTAAATCTAGATAGAGATAGATTATGATATTATAGTAAGTTTTGGTACTGTAGTAAAGAAAAACAAGTCAGTAGTGGGATTCGAACCCACGCCTCCAGAGGAGACTGCGACCTGAACGCAGCGCTTAGACCGCTCGGCCATCCTGACAACTGTTGCTAATGTTTCTAACACACCACACACAGCTTACAACACAATGAGGCATTGGCAGATAAGTATAAATAGTGGTGATAATTTGATAAATATTTATGCAATAGATATAGTAGTTCTTGGCACAGAATGTGCATGGTACTCTGAGAAAGTGTCTACTTGGCAACAACACTTTGTATATTTCTGTCCTCCCTAAGCATAGCTTAATATAAAGGTTTATACTCCTGTGGATGTCGAAGAGAGGAATATTCAAGGAAGTTAGGGGTTGGGGTATGAGAGTCGAATATACCCAGTTTCAAAACATTTTGCACATCTGTTGTTAGCGCTAGACCAAAGTGATTGTAGAAAATAGAAAGTTCAGGAGAGGAGATAAGAGGGGAAGATGAGAATATGAATATATTATGGGAAAATGTTTTTTGAAATAGAACATAAGAAGAGAAAACGGCCAATCTGTGTCATACCAAACGGTTCATGAAGCCAGTATTATGTCTCCATAGTGTAACGTACTGGGACTTTCTGGGTACTGAAGTATAGAGAATCGCTCGCTCCTGCCTCTAAAAATGCCCATGATGCTAATATTCATATATACAGACTTCCATTAAATGATCCATGGTTTTCTAGAATGTCATTATTATTTTATCTTTTCTGTTTTATTTTGTATATTATCCCTAACATTTAATTTGCCCTTTGGACAGCTTCTCAGCACTAAGTTGATGTTTCCATGTGGTTATTTACAATTATTCCATTATCTCTGTCCCAAATTGTTTTAGCCACTTGCAGAAAAAAAGCTATCTAAATACTCCTGAAAATAAAGCTCAAACTACCTTGTCATTTCTATGTTTTATACAAAAGAAAACCATTCTCCCTGACTTTAAAATGAAAAAACGTATTGAGATTTATTAACTTTAGCTGTTTCTTACCTCACATTTATTTTAACATTAAACTGTAATATAAAAAAAATCCGTAGGAATGGCTTTGGAGTAAAAAAAGAAAAAAGTAACTGTATTACTGAAAATAGAAAATTGTAGATAACTTTATTTTCTACTGGGAGCCTGTTTTCTGTTTAATTACATGTGCATTTCAATACTGATGAAGCACAAGGTCAAATAATATCACAGGGAATTGGGAAGTTATATTTATGGTCTAACATTATGTAGTTATTTGAAACACACTTCAGCCACTGATGTCCTGCTTCGGAATTTCTGCTTTGCATGGAGCTAGGAAAATGTAATATCCATAAACAGACTTAACATGATAATATGTATAATTTTGAATATTAAATCTAAAAGTTTGATTTTCAATGTTGAAAACACATTGAATTTGCAATTCTCTTTCTTTCACATAGGAAATCTATGTTGCAAAATAAAATAACATTTAGTGTATACTGTATAAAAAATGTAACACAACATATTTTCCAAAAGGGAGACACCTAGATTGGTCCTTTACCACTTTGCTCTATTGCATTGCAGGGTATTCTGGCAGTTAATGTGTTCAAATTGTGACAGTTCTTGTTACTATATTGGAAACAATTTCATGTTAATTATTGTAAACGATAAAATCTAGATAGAAATAGATTATTGATATTATAGTAAGTTCTGGTACTGTAGTAAAAGAAAGAAACCTTGTCAGAAGTGGGATTTGAACCCACACCTCCAGCGGAGACTGCGACCTGAACGCAGCGCCTTAGACCGCTCGGCCATCCTGACAACTGGTGCATATTGTTTCTAACACACCACACAAAGCTTACAACACAATGAGGCATTGGCAGATAAGTATATATAGTGGTGATAATTTGATAAATTTATATGCAATAGACATATTGGTGCCTGACACAGAATGTGGATGGTTCTCTGAGAAAGTGTCTACTTGGCAACAACACTTTGTATATTTCTGTCCTCCCTAAGCATAGCTTAATAAAAATGTTTATACTCCTGTGGATATCGAAGAGAGGAAAATTCAAGGAAGTTAGGGGTTGGGGTATGAGAGTCGAATATAACCAGTTTCACAACATTTTGCACATCTGTGTTAGCGCTAGACAAAGTGATTGTAGAAAATAGAAAGTTCAGGAGAGGAGATAAGAGGTGAAGATGAGAATATGGAATATATTTATGGGAAAATGTTTTAGGAAATAGAACATAAGAAGAGAAAACGGCCAATCTGTGTCATACCAAACGGTTCATGAAGCCCAGTATTATGTCTCCATAGTGTAATGTACTGGGACTTTCTGGGTACTGAAGTATAGAGAATCGTTCACTCCCTGCCTCTAAAAATGCCCATGATGCTAATACTCATATATACAGACTTCCACTAAATGATCCATGTTTTTCTACAATGTCATTATTATATTTATCTTTTCTGATTTATTTTTGAATATTATCCCTAACATTTAATTTGCCCTTTGGACAGCTTCTCAGCACTAAGTTGATGTTTCCATGTGGTTATTTACAATTATTCCATTTTCTCTGTCCCAGATTGTTTTAGCCACTTGCATAGAAAAAGCTATCTAAATACTCCCGAAAATAAAGCTCAAACTACCTAGCGGCACCCTCTAGCCATAGGCGGGGGGGCTTCATGACCGGGGGGGGTCCGGCCTTCCCCTCGCTGGCCCGCCCCCACACCTCCCTCCCCAGCACAGGGGAGGAGTTCATGGAAGGCCTACTTAAGGCCAGGCTGGCGGGCAGCACATCCTCTTTGGCTGCCCGCCAGACGATTTGGACGTCCCTCTCCTCCCTGCAGGTTAAATTAAGGTAAGGCCCCGAAAAGGGGGGGTCAATCCTGGGCACTCCCCCCTCCTGTATAGCCGCGATTTTTGAATCGGCGGTGAGGGGGGAGGCGGGATGCAGGGACCCCTTAGTGTAGCGGCCCGTCCCCATCCTCCATCTGCGGCGCGCAACATGGAGCTGGGGGGGTCGGATTTAGGCCTGTGCCGCGGCAGCTGCAGGCGGGGAGTGGTGGTCTCGGGACAGGGGGTCTGACGGGCAGAAGGGGCCTGACGGGGTTTCCCCCGCTTCTTTCCCTGGGGGTGGGGGCTACCTGCTCCCGCAGCGTTGTGCGGGCGGGTGCCTCCTCCATCCGCATAGCCCCGCGGTGGCTGCCATCGGTAAGGGCACCCCGGCGGGAGGTCCGGCCGAGGCATGCAGCCCGCGCGGAAATTCGCCGTGTGTGCCCCATGCGGCTGCTCGCGGCCCGCTCGGGGGCTGGGGCGCAGTCCCACGTGGTGCAGGCCTTCCGTCTCCCGATGGGGAGTGTAGCGCGGGCAGAGGCCCCTCCTACACCTCCCCCCCCTTTTGTTAGTGGTCTCGGGGCAGTGGGGTTGGGGTGGACCGGTCAGCCATGCGGCTGGAGAGGCGGCTGCTCCCGTGCCCCCCCCCCCCCACACATGTGGGGTCGTTAAAATGTATGCGTGAGGTTGGCTGTACAGGGGGGGCCGGCCGGGAAAAATCTATAATAAATAAATAACGTTGTATGGGTATATGTGTGTGATATGGGTGTGTATATATGTGTGTGGTAGGGGTGTGTATATATGTCAGGTATGTGGGTTTGTATGTAGATAGGTATATACGTATGTATATGGGTATGTATAAATAGGTGTATGCGTAGGTGGATATATGTATATATGTATATATGTGTATATGTATATATGTGTGTATATATATATATATATATATATATATATGTATATACAGTTTGTTAGGATGCGCAGACAGACATAGGTGTTTGTGCGGTTACGCATGGATATATGTATTTATATATGTATGTGTATATAGGCATGTATACGTAGGTGGATATATGTATATACTAGGGCAGCCGCTCTTAGTGGTTGCGGCCCCGGCCCGGTAAGTGCGAGGGTGGAGGGCGGCCAAGGTTGGCGCTTCGGTCTGCTCCCGCAGTTCAAGTTTAGGTGCGGGGGACATACGCTGATGCGCTCGGGGCATGGGCAAGTGGGTGCCTGACTCTGCTCCCGGCGGCAGTTGCCCGCCCGCCCGCGCGGGGGGACGGGGCAGATAGGCTGGCAAAAGCTTCCCATATGGGGGAGCGGACTCTGGTTGGCGGGGGAGCCTGCCCCCGCGGCATGTTGCAGGGTGCCTCCCCCCCTCTTATGGTCTCATACTCAGAATATGCTGCATCGGGAGTTATATGGTGTCAATAGAGCTCTTTATCTTGGGACATTATAAGCTATATAAATATACTCCTAGTGAATATTACATAATTACTTGTGAATGGGAATCACAATGTTAAGCATTTATGCATGGTTTTATCTGGATTCCCCAATTAATTCATGTGGGTGGGCGCATGTGGATGCGTGCGTGCGGAGGCGCATGTGTGGGTGGATAGGTGCGTGGGCACGGGTAGATGGACATATGGGTAGGCACATGGGGATGAATGTATGTAGTCACAGTTGGGTGTATACGTGTGTAGGACATACTTGAAAACGAGAGGTAACTCTCAAGGTATTACTTCCTGGTAAGATATTTTATAACTAAATAAATGCACGTAGATGTGTAAGCTGGTGTAGAGGCACACATAGATGGGTACGGGGGGCACGCGTAGACGTGTGTGTGGGTATGGGCACACGTGTGCATGTATGGGCACGCGTGTGCGTGTATGGGCACGCGTGGACGTGGATGGGCACACGTGGACGTGGATGGGCACACGTGGACGTGGATGGACACGTGGACGTGGATGGGCACACGTAGATGTGTGCGGGTGTGTATGGGCACATGTGGATGTGTGCGAGGGCGTATGGGCACACGGAGATGGGTGCATATGGGCGCGCGCGTGTATGGGCACGTAGATGCGCGTGTGGGTGTATGGGCGCGCTTGTGTATATGGGCACACGTAGATGTGCGTGTGTGTATATGGGCACACGGAGATGTGCGCGTGTGTATATGGGCACAGGGAGATGCGCACGCGGGTGTATGTGCTCGTGTGTATATGGGCACAGGGAGATGCGAGCGTGTGTGTGTATATGGGCACACGGAGATGCGCACGTGGGTGTATATGGGCACTCGGAGATGCGCGTGTGTGCGTATAAGGTCACACGGGGATGCGCGCGTGTGTATAAGGTCACACGGAGAGGCGCGCGCGGGTTTAAGGTCACATGGAGGTGTGGGTGTATAGGCGCGCGTGTGTATAGGGGCACACGTAGATGTGCGCGTGTGTATATGGGCACACGGAGTTGCGCGCGTGTGTGTATATGGGCACACGGAGATGCGCACGCGGGTGTATGTGCGCGTGTGTATATGGGCACACGGAGATGCGCGTGTGTGTATGTGGGCACGCGGGGATGCGCACGCGGGTGTATGTGCGCGTGTGTATATGGGCACACGGAGATGCGCGTGTGTGTATATGGGCACTCGGAGATGCGCGTGTGTGCGTATAAAGTCACACGGGGATACGCGCGTGTGTATAAGGTCACGGAGAGGCGCGGGTATAAGGTCACACGGAGATGCGCGCATGTGTATAAGGTCACACGGAGATGCGCGCGTGTGTATAAGGTCACACGGAGATGCGCGCGTGTGTATAAGGTCACACGGAGATGCGCGCGTGTGTATAAGGTCACACGGAGATGCGGGCGTGTGTATAAGGTCACACGGAGATGCGGGCGTGTGTATAAGGTCACACGGAGATGCGCGCGCGTGTGTATATGGGCACACGGAGATGCGGGCGTGTGTATAAGGTCACACGGAGAAGCGCGCGTGTATAAGGTCACACGGAGATGCGCGCGTGTGTATATGGGCACACGGAGATGCGCGCGAGTGTACATGGGCACACGGAGATGCGCGCGAGTGTACATGGGCACACGGAGATGCGCGCGAGTGTACATGGGCACACGGAGAGGCGCGCGTGTGTATATGGGCACACGGAGACCCGCGCGTGTATAAGGTCACACGGAGATGCGCGCGCGTGTGTATATGGGCACACGGAAATGCGCGCGTGTGTATATGGGCACACGGAGAAGCGTGCGTGTATAAGGTCACACGGAGATGCGCGCGTGTATAAGGTCACACGGAGATGCGCGCGTGTGTACATGGGCACACGGAGAGGCGCGCGAGTGTACATGGGCACACAGAGAGGCGCGCGTGTGTACATGGGCACACGGAGACCCGCGCGTGTGTTTATGGGCACACGGCGATGAGCGCGCACGGAGAGTCGTGCATGGGCACACTGAGAGGCGTGCGTATGGGTACACTTGGGGGGGCGCGTATGGACATACGTAGAGGCGTGTTACCGTGGTTATAATAACGAATAAGGGAGCTGCATGGCGCTGTAGGGGCAAGGGGGACAGGTACGATTATAGTCGTGCCACGTGTTGGTAGCGAACTGGTTTGAATGCAGGGTAGAGGAACGTTTATTGTTTTGAGCTGATCTTGTCTACCTCTGTCCAGCCGGTGGCATACTCTTTAAAATTTGTTTAGCAGCAATTTGTGCTGCATTTCCTCGAATAGTTCTTCAGGAGTTCGGTAAGGTGACCGTTTTGATATTCAAGCCGTCTAATAGTGGATGGGGTTTTGATGGTAGATTCTGCTATTGCGTTAAGGTGCTGGTTAAGCGGCTTCAGTTGACTGAGGTGTGGTGCTGCCTTGAGAGCAAGGTAAACAGCACAGATGGTGTGAGGTGCTGGTGTCTCACAGGACTGGGTACACACATGAAGACACTTTGAATCAATCAAAGACATTACCCATGATATGGGAAAGGTGACCCCCCCACCCCCATTTGGTGGCTAATTGGTGGAAGCCATACCGATGAGGACTGGCAAACCTACCTTATTCGCCTCGCCAGGCAATTATGTTCCTAAGGGGGAACTGGGCAGCCTGCGTTGGTGCACCTACGTTATAGTCCCTTGGCCAGGTATGGTGGTGGGGGTGGCCGGTTTAAGTGTGCGCTTGAATGTTCTTGCTAGCGAAGGCCCGAGCAGAACTGCAAAGGTGTGATCTCCGAGCACGGAGCAGGACGGCGATCGAATGCTGGTTGCATGGCTTATTTCAGCGATGATCTTTGTTTTCCCCTCTTGGATTTATGGCGGCTCTGGTGGTTGGCATAGTTGCCCTAGCCTAGCGCGCCCTTTAAATAGTCTCAGCAAGCACACTTCACAGAGTAGGGCACACGCAGGTGCGCGCGGGTTTATATGGGTGCGTGTGGATGTTTATGGGTGCGCGCGGGTGTATATGGGCACAAGGAAATGCGCGCGGGTGTATATGGGCACACGGAAATGCGCACGGGTGTATATGGGCACACGGAAATGCGCGCGGGTGTATATGGGCACACGGAAATGCGCGCGGGTGCATACGGTTTGCTGTGCGGGGAGAGGGGCTGGCGGAGGCACGCGGTCACAGCGCGTGAGGCCCTGGGTTGCTAATCCTGGGGCAGGCAATAGGCGCGACCCGTACAAGCAGGGCCGGGTAGGGACGGGCCGGTGCCCAGTCGCGCGAAAATTTTGGAAAATCATACGGGAAGCGGGCTGCATGGCATCAATGGCAGAGCAGTTATGCCTTCTTCAAGTCGAGGCGGAAAACCATGACGAGGCATGGTTGGATCGGTGGCTGCAGGCGTTGTTCTCTGCGAAACCAGCACGTGGCACTAAGGCTGCTCCCCGCGGGAAGGGGAAGCAGAGGGCGCTGCAGCACAACGCGTCAGGCGACAGTCCCCAGGCACCATTGCGCGCTAGACCGGCGGCATGCAGAGAAGCCGCGCTCCACAGGAAGGGAGCGCGGAGGGTGCTGCAGTGCAAGGCGGCAGGCGAAGTTCAGCAACCGCACGCAAGGCGGCAGCCCTCGGTCACGGTACCGTGAGGCAGGGCGTCACAGCGGCCAGGTCGGGCCTCAGCAATGGTGGGGAAGACTTCGACTGCTGGGACGCAGGGTGTGGGCGCGCGTGGATGCAGGCGCACGTGGATGCGTGCGAGTGTATGGGCGCGCGTAGATGCGCGCGTGTATAGCTGCTCCCCGCGGGAAGGGGAAGCAGAGGGTGCTGCAGCACAACGCATCAGGCGACAGTCTCCAGGCAGCATTGCGCGCTAGACAGGCGGCAGGCAGAGAGGCCGCGCTCCACAGGAAAGGAGCGCGGAGGGTGCTGCAGTGCAAGGCGGCAGGCGAAGTTCAGCAACCGCACGCAGGGCGGCAGCCCTCGGTCACGGTACCGCGAGGCAGGGCGTCACAGCGGCCAGGTCGGGCCTCAGCGATGGTGGGGAGGACTTCGACCGCTGGGACGCAGGACACGGCGGATCGGCGCGCAGGTCGGCCCGCGAAGGAGGGGCGGCGACTTCCAGCCACCGTGACGCAGAACAGGGCGTCACGGCATGCCACACGGCCGCCCGTTGCTAACGCGGGCGGTGTCACTGTCAGGATTTCGCCTGCAGAGTCGGCAGGGCCAAGGAGACCAAGACGGCCAACGGCCAACCGCGGTTGGTGCCAATGTGTTTCGGAGAGCAGAGAACCCAGCATGGTTCGACTACGTGGAGACGGCATCGGGTGAAGGGCGAACCAAGTCGCGGCACAGGTCTCTTCCTCACGAGAGGCCACAATGGCCACGGCCGGATGTCACTGGCACCGCGAATCCCACTCCAGTTCCATCAGCCGGACCCCGGTGTCTTTCAATTCTTCAGCCACGGCCGGGGTCAGGGGCACGGTAGCGGACCCACCCGGCAGCATCACGCACTGCACAGATGGTGGAACAGCCCCGGCGGGCGGTTGATGGGGACACGCCGTGGAAGGTACGGCATATGGCGTATCGGGTAATGGTAAGGAGTCGCGTTTAGGGCGGCATCGAGGAGATAGGGCAAGGCATCAAGGCTTGCAGTGTGCGACACAGCGAGCAAGGGAGGAGGCGTGGCCCAGTCCACTGCCAGGGTCTATTCCCCAGGGGTCGCTGAGGGCGGGTAAGAAGCCTGCAGCAGTAAAAAAGGCGAAATCCCAGATAGCGCTGGGCAAAGGCGGCCTGCGGCTCCGGAGGTGGGTATGTCCGGGACCGGGTGAGGGATAGTGCAGCGAAAAAAGCGATTCTCAGGGCATCTTTAAAAACCATGGCAAGTTGAGTAATTACTTCTCCAGGCGCGATTGGCAGCCCCAGGTAAATGGTAAGGACAAGCTGGGCTGGTAGAGGAGCATGGGTCCCGCTGCTAGGCGTGCCAGGCGGGATAGACTTATTTCAGTTTCCGGGAAGGCTTCGAGAGGGTCTGGAGGGTTGGCGGTACGGGCCTAGTTTAAGGGGGGTTAAATAGGCCCGTCGGTGGCGGCTCTTGGGGGGTAGGTGCTTGTTCTTGCCAGACTGGGAGCTGGGCCGTTTGAGCCCGGGGGGAGTACGAGTGGGCAAGGTCAGTTATCCATGACCTCGAGAGCCCGCTCGCGTAGGGGACACGAGGTCAGCGGTTCGAGGGCCGGCTGACCGTCCCCTCCCCCTCCTGACAAAGGAGCACACTCTGGCAGGGAGTGCATTTACCCCATTAGGTTTTCTGTATAAATAAATAGCCGCGGCTTTTTACCTCCAGCTCCCGTTTCCTGTCTTTATTTGTACGTTGCATGTGGGTACAAGGCGGGGGGAGAGGGGAACCGCCTGGAACCTCCCTGGTCAAGCGGCACCCCCTAGCCATAGGCGGGGGGGCTTCATGACCGGGGGGGGTCCGGCCTTCCCCTCGCTGGCCCGCCCCCACACCTCCCTCCCCAGCACAGGGGAGGAGTTCATGGAAGGCCTACTTAAGGCCAGGCTGGCGGGCAGCACATCCTCTTTGGCTGCCCGCCAGACGATTTCCCACCCACCCATCCCCTTAGTTAGTGATTGCAATCATGTAATGAACGGCAGCAGAAGGTTGAGCAGGGCAGGGTATTCCCAGGAATGTGGACATATGCATTGTATGCCGTGTTAATGGTTCTTTGTTCCGTTACAGCACGAACAGCTGATAATGTGCTGAGTGAAAGGACGAGGTTCCGAACAGGAGGGGTCATTGTCCAGTTTTGCCTTTGTCGCGGCGGCTCTTGGGGGGTGGGTGCTTGTTCTTGCCAGACTGGGAGCTGGGCCGTTTGAGCCCGGGGGGAGTACGAGTGGGCAAGGTCAGTTATCCATGACCTCGAGAGCCCGCTCGCGTAGGGGACACGAGGTCAGCGGTTCGAGGGCCGGCTGACCGTCCCCTCCCCCTCCTGACAAAGGAGCACACTCTGGCAGGGAGTGCATTTACCCCATTAGGTTTTCTGTATAAATAAATAGCCGCGGCCATTTTACCTCCAGCTCCCGTTTCCTGTCTTTATTTGTACGTTGCATGTGGGTACAAGGCGGGGGGAGAGGGGAACCACCTGGAACCTCCCTGGTCATGTCATTTCTATATTTTATACAAAAGAAAACCATTCTCCCTGACTTTAAAATGAAAAAACGTATTGAGATTTCTTAACTTTAGCTGTTCTTACCTCACATTTATTTTAACATTAAACTGTAATATTAAAAAATCCGTAGGAATGGCTTTGGAGTAAAAAAAGAAAAAAGTAACTGTATTACTGAAAATAGAAAATTGTAGATAACTTTATTTTCTACTGGGAGCCTGTTTTCTGTTTAATTACATGTGCATTCAAATACTGATGAAGCACAAGGTCAAATAATATCACAGGAAATTGGGAAGTTATATTTATGGTCTAACATTATGTAGTTATTCGAAACACACTTCACCCACTGATGTCCTGTTTCTGAATTTCTGCTTTGAATGGGGCTAGGAAAATGTAATATCCATAAACAGACTTAACATGATAATATGTATAATTTTGAATATTAAAACTAAAAGTTTGATTTTCAATTTTGAAAACAGATTGGATTTGCAAATCTCTTTCTTTCACACAGGAAATCTATGTTGTAAAATAAAATAACATTTAGTGTATACTGTATAAAAAAATGTAACACAACATATTTTCCAAAAGGGAGACACCTAGATTGGTCCTTTACCACTTTGCTCTATTACATTGCAGGGTATTCTAGCAGTTAATGTGTTAAAATTGTGACAGTTCATGTTAATTATTGTAAACGATAAACTCTTTATAGAAATAGATTATTGATATTATAGTATGTTCTGGTACTGTAGCAAAAGAAAGAAACCTTGTCAGAAGTGGGATTCGAACACACACCTCCAGAGAAGACTGCGACCTGAACTCAGCGCCTTAGACTGCTCGGCCATCCATCTTTTCATGGAAGAATGACCATACAGTGAGCAAATTTTTGCAAAGTTTTGTGTGTATGAAAAAAGGCATTTTTCTCCAAGTTTGCAATCGTGGGCCAAAGATTTGAATGTCACTCCTAAATAGATATTCTTGAAGATTGAAATGTATATATATATTGTACATATAGTTAAAAAATAGCGACAATAACATTTATAATGAAAACCATTGAGCCTCAATATTTTTTTTCACCCCCTCAGTTTATCTCAAACAGCACCTATCGGTAGTGTGGCCGAGCGGTCTGAGGCGCTGGATTTAGGCTCCAGTCTCGCAAGAGGTGTGGGTTCAAATCCCACCGCTGCCATATCTGTATTTTCAAGATGACATCTTAGTGAAGTTACGTGTTTTGTTTTCACAAAGATTTTATCTGTTTTGTTTGCTTCTTATTTTGTGTTATCTGATATTATTAAAACAGAGTATTTTGGAGTAGGTAACATTCTATATTGATAAAGATACATCTGTTAGAAAGTCTTAGTAAACATAGAATGACATCCACATTTTCAAGACAAAACTTACTGTTACATGATAACTCTGTAATCACTGAAAAAGGGAGGCTTTGAAACAAAAACGAATAAAAATTTAAAAAGAAGATGATACCAAATATCGAGTGATGAGGATATAGAATGTGAGGACTAAATGGGAAATCATTTGGAATGATCAACAGTATGCAAATAGAAAAGACAGTTTTGTGGTAAAATCACACTTGAAATGTAAGTGACAAGCAGTGCTGCTTTAAAAAGCAGGACATTTTGTGGCAGTTGGTAAAAAGCACAAGATGCGCAAACTTTCGAAAATCTTGTCGCATCAGTTTTAGTTCTTTTTTTATCATTTTGCTTGTTTGCAAAATATTTTGTTAAGCATAAAATGGCCAAAATTCTTTTGAAATTAATCATAGATTTGAAAAATTCCAAAGTTTTCATGGAAGAATGACCATACAGTGAGCACATTTTTGTAAAGTTTTGTGTGTATGAAAAAAGGCATTTTTCTCCAAGTTTGCAATCGTGGGCCAAAGATTTGAATGTCACTCCTAAATAGATATTCTTGAAGATTGAAATGTATATATATATTGTACATATAGTTAAAAAATAGCGACAATAACATTTATAATGAAAACCATTGAGCCTCAATAATTTTTTTCACCCCCTCAGTTTGTCTCAAACAGCACCTATCGGTAGCGTGGCCGAGCGGTCTAAGGCGCTGGATTTAGGCTCCAGTCTCGCAAGAGGCGTGGGTTCAAATCCCACCGCTGCCATTTCTGTGTTTTCAAGATGACATCTTAGTGAAGTTGCGTGTTTTGTTTTCACAAAGATTTTTATCTGTTTTGTTTACTTCTTATTTTGTGTTATCTGATATTATTAAAACAGAGTATTTTGGAGTAGGTAACATTCTATATTGATAAAGATACATCTGTAAGAAAGCCTTAGTAAACATAGAATGACATCCACATTTTCAAGACAAAACTTACTGTTACATTATAACTCTGTAATCACTGAAAAAGGGAGGCTTTGAAACAAAAACGAATAAAAAATTAAAAAGAAGATGATACCAAATATCGAGTGATGAGGATATAGAATGTGAGGACTAAATGGGAAATCATTTGGAATGATCAACAGTATGCAAATAGAAAAGACAGTTTTGTGGTAAAATCACACTTGAAATGTTAGTATCAAGCAGTGCTGCTTTAAAAAGCAGGACATTTTGTGGCAGTTGGTAAAAAGCACAAGATGCGCAAACTTTCGAAAATCTTGTCGCAACAGTTTTAGTTCTTTTTTTATCATTTTGCTTGTTTGCAAAATATTTTGTTAAGCATAAAATGGCCAAAATTCTTTTGAAATTAATCATAGATTTGAAAAATTCCAAAGTTTTCATGGAAGAATGACCATACAGTGAGCACATTTTTGCAAAGTTTTGTGTGTATGAAAAAAGGCATTTTTCTCCAAGTTTGCAATCGTGGGCCAAAGATTTGAATGTCACTCCTAAATAGATATTCTTGAAGATTGAAATGTATATATATATATTGTACACATATCTGTTTTGTTTACTTCTTATTTTGTGTTTTCTGATATTATTAAAACAGAGTACTTTACAGGAACAAATCCTCCCTAAGTCTCCAGGTGGGACAACATCACAGACCTTGGTACTCTTGGCCGTTTATCATTCCAAATGAATTGGAACATAAGGGCCTGGATATGTTTCAGGGCTGCGATTGGGATGGGGACAGGGAGTGTTTGGAAGAAATAAAGAAGTCTCGGCAGGACGTTCATTTTTATTGATATAATTCTTCCAAACCAGGAAATTTGGAGCTTTTTCCATTTCTCCAGGTCTTTTTTTGATTTGGTTAAACAAGGGGGGTAGTTGGATTGGTATAGGGAGCTATAAGTGCTTGAGATTCTGACTCCTAGGTATTTAATATGGGTAGTGCTCCATCGATATTTATAGTTAGCTTGTAGGAGTCTCCATTCCTGGTCTAATAGGGATACATTTAGAGCTTCTGACTTGTCCATATTGACTTTGTAGTCAGATACTGTGCCGAATTTTTCACCCCCTCAGTTTGTCTCAAACAGCACCTATCGGTAGCGTGGCCGAGCGGTCTAAGGCGCTGGATTTAGGCTCCAGTCTCGCAAGAGGTGTGGGTTCAAATCCCACCGCTGCCATTTCTGTGTTTTCAAGATGACATCTTAGTGAAGTTATGTGTTTTGTTTTCACAAAGATTTTTATCTGTTTTGTTTACTTCTTATTTTGTGTTATCTGATATTATTAAAACAGAGTATTTTGGAGTAGGTAACATTCTATATTGATAAAGATACATCTGTAAGAAAGCCTTAGTAAACATAGAATGACATCCACATTTTCAAGACAAAACTTACTGTTACATTATAACTCTGTAATCACTGAAAAAGGGAGGCTTTGAAACAAAAACGAATAAAAAATTAAAAAGAAGATGATACCAAATATCGAGTGATGAGGATATAGAATGTGAGGACTAAATGGGAAATCATTTGGAATGATCAACAGTATGCAAATAGAAAAGACAGTTTTGTGGTAAAATCACACTTGAAATGTTAGTATCAAGCAGTGCTGCTTTAAAAAGCAGGACATTTTGTGGCAGTTGGTAAAAAGCACAAGATGCGCAAACTTTCGAAAATCTTGTCGCAACAGTTTTAGTTCTTTTTTTTATCATTTTGCTTGTTTGCAAAATATTTTGTTAAGCATAAAATGGCCAAAATTCTTTTGAAATTAATCATAGATTTGAAAAATTCCAAAGTTTTCATGGAAGAATGACCATACAGTGAGCACATTTTTGTAAAGTTTTGTGTGTATGAAAAAAGGCATTTTTCTCCAAGTTTGCAATCGTGGGCCAAAGATTTGAATGTCACTTCTAAATAGATATTCTTGAAGATTGAAATGTATATATATATATTGTACATATAGTTAAAAAATAGCGACAATAACATTTATAATGAAAACCATTGAGCCTCAATAATTTTTTTCACCCCCTCAGTTTGTCTCAAACAGCACCTATCGGTAGCGTGGCCGAGTGGTCTAAGGCGCTGGATTTAGGCTCCAGTCTCGCAAGAGGCGTGGGTTCAAATCCCACCGCTGCCATTTCTGTGTTTTCAAGATGACATCTTAGTGAAGTTGCGTGTTTTGTTTTCACAAAGATTTTTATCTGTTTTGTTTACTTCTTATTTTGTGTTATCTGATATTATTAAAACAGAGTATTTTGGAGTAGGTAACATTCTATATTGATAAAGATACATCTGTAAGAAAGCCTTAGTAAACATAGAATGACATCCACATTTTCAAGACAAAACTTACTGTTACATTATAACTCTGTAATCACTGAAAAAGGGAGGCTTTGAAACAAAAACGAATAAAAAATTAAAAAGAAGATGATACCAAATATCGAGTGATGAGGATATAGAATGTGAGGACTAAATGGGAAATCATTTGGAATGATCAACAGTATGCAAATAGAAAAGACAGTTTTGTGGTAAAATCACACTTGAAATGTTAGTATCAAGCAGTGCTGCTTTAAAAAGCAGGACATTTTGTGGCAGTTGGTAAAAAGCACAAGATGCGCAAACTTTCGAAAATCTTGTCGCAACAGTTTTAGTTCTTTTTTTATCATTTTGCTTGTTTGCAAAATATTTTGTTAAGCATAAAATGGCCAAAATTCTTTTGAAATTAATCATAGATTTGAAAAATTCCAAAGTTTTCATGGAAGAATGACCATACAGTGAGCACATTTTTGCAAAGTTTTGTGTGTATGAAAAAAGGCATTTTTCTCCAAGTTTGCAATCGTGGGCCAAAGATTTGAATGTCACTCCTAAATAGATATTCTTGAAGATTGAAATGTATATATATATTGTACACATAGTTAAAAAATAGCGACAATAACATTTATAATGAAAACCATTGAGCCTCAATAATTTTTTTCACCCCCTCATTTTGTCTCAAACAGCACCTATCGGTAGCGTGGCCGAGCGGTCTAAGGCGCTGGATTTAGGCTCCTGTCTCGCAAGAGGTGTGGGTTCAAATCCCACCGCTGCTATATCTATATTTTCAAGATGAAATCGTAGTGAAGTTACGTGTTTTGTTTTCACAAAGATTTTATCTGTTTTGTTTGCGTCTTATTTTGTGTTATCTGATATTATTAAAACAGAGTATTTTGGAGTAGGTAACATTCTATATTGATAAAGATACATCTGTAAGAAAGTCTTAGTAAACATAGAATGACATCCACATTTTCAAGACAAAACTTACTGTTACATTATAACTCTGTAATCACTGAAAAAGGGAGGCTTTGAAACAAAAACGAATCAAAAGTTAAAAAGAAGATGATACCAAATATCGAGTGATGAGGATATAGAATGTGAGGACTAAATGGGAAATCATTTGGAATGATCAACAGTATGCAAATAGAAAAGACAGTTTTGTGGTAAAATCACACCTGAAATGTTAGTGACAAGCAGTGCTGCTTTAAAAAGCAGGACATTTTGTGGCAGTTGGTAAAAAGCACAAGATGCGCATACTTTCGAAAATCTTGTCGCAACAGTTTTAGTTCTTTTTTTATCATTTTGCTTGTTTGCAAAATATTTTGTTAAGCATAATATGGCCAAAATTCTTTTGAAATTAATCATAGATTTGAAAAATTCCAAAGTTTTCATGGAAGAATGACCATACAGTGAGCACATTTTTGCAAAGTTTTGTGTGTATGAAAAAAGGCATTTTTCTCCAAGTTTGCAATCGTGGGCCAAAGATTTGAATGTCACTCCTAAATAGATATTCTTGAAGATTGAAATGTATATATATATTGTACACATAGTTAAAAAATAGCGCCAATAACATTTATAATGAAAACCATTGAGCCTCAATAATTTTTTTCACCCCCTCATTTTGTCTCAAACAGCACCTATCGGTAGCGTGGCCGAGCGGTCTAAGGCGCTGGATTTAGGCTCCAGTCTCGCAAGAGGTGTGGGTTCAAATCCCACCGCTGCTATATCTATATTTTCAAGATGACATCGTAGTGAAGTTACGTGTTTTGTTTTCACAAAGATTTTATCTGTTTTGTTTGCGTCTTATTTTGTGTTATCTGATATTATTAAAACAGAGTATTTTGGAGTAGGTAACATTCTATATTGATAAAGATACATCTGTAAGAAAGTCTTAGTAAACATAGAATGACATCCACATATTCAAGACAAAACTTACTGTTACATTATAACTCTGTAATCACTGAAAAAGGGAGGCTTTGAAACAAAAACGAATCAAAAGTTAAAAAGAAGATGATACCAAATATCGAGTGATGAGGATATAGAATGTGAGGACTAAATGGGAAATCATTTGGAATGATCAACAGTATGCAAATAGAAAAGACAGTTTTGTGGTAAAATCACACTTGAAATGTTAGTGACAAGCAGTGCTGCTTTAAAAAGCAGGACATTTTGTGGCAGTTGGTAAAAAGCACAAGATGCGCATACTTTCGAAAATCTTGTCGCAACAGTTTTAGTTCTTTTTTTATCATTTTGCTTGTTTGCAAAATATTTTGTTAAGCATAATATGGCCAAAATTCTTTTGAAATTAATCATAGATTTGAAAAATTCCAAAGTTTTCATGGAAGAATGACCATACAGTGAGCACATTTTTGCAAAGTTTTGTGTGTATGAAAAAAGGCATTTTTCTCCAAGTTTGCAATCGTGGGCCAAAGATTTGAATGTCACTCCTAAATAGATATTCTTGAAGATTGAAATGTATATATATATTGTACACATAGTTAAAAAATAGCGCCAATAACATTTATAATGAAAACCATTGAGCCTCAATAATTTTTTTCACCCCCTCATTTTGTCTCAAACAGCACCTATCGGTAGCGTGGCCGAGCGGTCTAAGGCGCTGGATTTAGGCTCCAGTCTCGCAAGAGGCGTGGGTTCAAATCCCACCGCTGCCATATCTGTATTTTCAAGATGACATCGTAGTGAAGTTACGTGTTTTGTTTTCACAAAGATTTTATCTGTTTTGTTTGCGTCTTATTTTGTGTTATCTGATATTATTAAAACAGAGTATTTTGGAGTAGGTAACATTCTATATTGATAAAGATACATCTGTAAGAAAGTCTTAGTAAACATAGAATGACATCCACATTTTCAAGACAAAACTTACTGTTACATTATAACTCTGTAATCACTGAAAAAGGGAGGCTTTGAAACAAAAACGAATCAAAAGTTAAAAAGAAGATGATACCAAATATCGAGTGATGAGGATATAGAATGTGAGGACTAAATGGGAAATCATTTGGAATGATCAACAGTATGCAAATAGAAAAGACAGTTTTGTGGTAAAATCACACCTGAAATGTTAGTGACAAGCAGTGCTGCTTTAAAAAGCAGGACATTTTGTGGCAGTTGGTAAAAAGCACAAGATGCGCATACTTTCGAAAATCTTGTCGCAACAGTTTTAGTTCTTTTTTTATCATTTTGCTTGTTTGCAAAATATTTTGTTAAGCATAATATGGCCAAAATTCTTTTGAAATTAATCATAGATTTGAAAAATTCCAAAGTTTTCATGGAAGAATGACCATACAGTGAGCACATTTTTGCAAAGTTTTGTGTGTATGAAAAAAGGCATTTTTCTCCAAGTTTGCAATCGTGGGCCAAAGATTTGAATGTCACTCCTAAATAGATATTCTTGAAGATTGAAATGTATATATATATTGTACACATAGTTAAAAAATAGCGCCAATAACATTTATAATGAAAACCATTGAGCCTCAATAATTTTTTTCACCCCCTCATTTTGTCTCAAACAGCACCTATCGGTAGCGTGGCCGAGCGGTCTAAGGCGCTGGATTTAGGCTCCAGTCTCGCAAGAGGTGTGGGTTCAAATCCCACCGCTGCTATATCTATATTTTCAAGATGACATCGTAGTGAAGTTACGTGTTTTGTTTTCACAAAGATTTTATCTGTTTTGTTTGCGTCTTATTTTGTGTTATCTGATATTATTAAAACAGAGTATTTTGGAGTAGGTAACATTCTATATTGATAAAGATACATCTGTAAGAAAGTCTTAGTAAACATAGAATGACATCCACATATTCAAGACAAAACTTACTGTTACATTATAACTCTGTAATCACTGAAAAAGGGAGGCTTTGAAACAAAAACGAATCAAAAGTTAAAAAGAAGATGATACCAAATATCGAGTGATGAGGATATAGAATGTGAGGACTAAATGGGAAATCATTTGGAATGATCAACAGTATGCAAATAGAAAAGACAGTTTTGTGGTAAAATCACACTTGAAATGTTAGTGACAAGCAGTGCTGCTTTAAAAAGCAGGACATTTTGTGGCAGTTGGTAAAAAGCACAAGATGCGCATACTTTCGAAAATCTTGTCGCAACAGTTTTAGTTCTTTTTTTATCATTTTGCTTGTTTGCAAAATATTTTGTTAAGCATAATATGGCCAAAATTCTTTTGAAATTAATCATAGTTTTGAAAAATTCCAAAGTTTTCATGGAAGAATGACCATACAGTGAGCACATTTTTGCAAAGTTTTGTGTGTATGAAAAAAGGCATTTTTCTCCAAGTTTGCAATCGTGGGCCAAAGATTTGAATGTCACTCCTAAATAGATATTCTTGAAGTTTGAAATGTATATATATATATTGTACACATAGTTAAAAAATAGCGACAATAATATTTATAATGAAAACCATTGAGCCTCAATAATTTTTTTCACCCCCTCAGTTTTTCACAAACAGCACCTATCGGTAGCGTGGCCGAGCGGTCTAAGGCGCTGGATTTAGGCTCCAGTCTCGCAAGAGGCGTGGGTTCAAATCCCACCGCTGCCATATCTGTATTTTCAAGATGACATCTTAGTGAAGTTACGTGTTTTGTTTTCACAAAGATTTTATCTGTTTTGTTTACTTCTTATTTTGTGTTTTCTGATATTATTAAAACAGAGTATTTTGGAGTAGGTAACATTCTATATTGATAAAGATACATCTGTTAGAAAGCCTTAGTAAACATAGAATGACATTCACATTTCCAAGACAAAACTTACTGTTACATTATAACTCTGTAATCACTGAAAAAGGGAGGCTTTGAAACAAAAACGAATAAAAAATTAAAAAGAAGATGATACCAAATATCGAGTGATGAGGATATAGAATGTGAGGACTAAATGGGAAATCATTTGGAATGATCAACAGTATGCAAATAGAAAAGACAATTTTGTGGTAAAATCACACTTGAAATGTTAGTGACAAGCAGTGCTGCTTTAAAAAGCAGGACATTTTGTGGCAGTTGGTAAAAAGCACAAGATGCGCAAACTTTCGAAAATCTTGTCGCAACAGTTTTAGTTCTTTTTTTATAATTTTGCTTGTTTGCAAAATATTTTGTTAAGCATAAAATGGCCAAAATTATTTTGAAATTAATCATAGATTTGAAAAATTCCAAAGTTTTCATGGAAGAATGACCATACAGTGAGCACATTTTTGCAAAGTTTTGTGTGTATGAAAAAAGGCATTTTTCTCCAAGTTTGCAATCGTGGGCCAAAGATTTGAATGTCACTCCTAAATAGATATTCTTGAAGATTGAAATGTATATATATATATTGTACACATAGTTAAAAAATAGCGACAATAACATTTATAATGAAAACCATTGAGCCTCAATAATTTTTTTCACCCCCTCAGTTTGTCGCAAACAGCACCTATCGGTAGTGTGGCCGAGCGGTCTAAGGCGCTGGATTTAGGCTCCAGTCTCGCAAGAGGCGTGGGTTCAAATCCCACCGCTGCCATATCTGTATTTTCAAGATGACATCTTAGTGAAGTTACGTGTTTTGTTTTCACAAAGATTTTATCTGTTTTGTTTACTTCTTATTTTGTGTTTTCTGATATTATTAAAACAGAGTATTTTGGAGTAGGTAACATTCTATATTGATAAAGATACATCTGTTAGAAAGCCTTAGTAAACATAGAATGACATTCACATTTTCAAGACAAAACTTACTGTTACATTATAACTCTGTAATCACTGAAAAAGGGAGGCTTTGAAACAAAAACGAATAAAAAATTAAAAAGAAGATGATACCAAATATCGAGTGATGAGGATATAGAATGTGAGGACTAAATGGGAAATCATTTGGAATGATCAACAGTATGCAAATAGAAAAGACAATTTTGTGGTAAAATCACACTTGAAATGTTAGTGACAAGCAGTGCTGCTTTAAAAAGCAGGACATTTTGTGGCAGTTGGTAAAAAGCACAAGATGCGCAAACTTTCGAAAATCTTGTCGCAACAGTTTTAGTTCTTTTTTTATAATTTTGCTTGTTTGCAAAATATTTTGTTAAGCATAATATGGCCAAAATTCTTTTGAAATTAATCATAGATTTGAAAAATTCCAAAGTTTTCATGGAAGAATGACCATACAGTGAGCACATTTTTGCAAAGTTTTGTGTGTATGAAAAAAGGCATTTTTCTCCAAGTTTGCAATCGTGGGCCAAAGATTTGAATGTCACTCCTAAATAGATATTCTTGAAGATTGAAATGTATATATATATATTGTACACATAGTTAAAAAATAGCGACAATAACATTTATAATGAAAACCATTGAGCCTCAATAATTTTTTTCACCCCCTCAGTTTGTCACAAACAGCACCTATCGGTAGTGTGGCCGAGCGGTCTGAGGCGCTGGATTTAGGCTCCAGTCTCGCAAGAGGCGTGGGTTCAAATCCCACCGCTGCCATTTCTGTGTTTTCAAGATGACATCTTAGTGAAGTTACGTGTTTTGTTTTCACAAAGATTTTATCTGTTTTGTTTACTTCTTATTTTGTGTTTTCTGATATTATTAAACAGAGTATTTTGGAGTAGGTAACATTCTATATTGATAAAAATACATCTGTTAGAAAGCCTTAGTAAACATAGAATGACATTCACATTTTCAAGACAAAACTTACTGTTACATTATAACTCTGTAATCACTGAAAAAGGGA
Source organism: Ascaphus truei (assembly GCF_040206685.1). Taxonomy (NCBI): domain Eukaryota; kingdom Metazoa; phylum Chordata; class Amphibia; order Anura; family Ascaphidae; genus Ascaphus; species Ascaphus truei. Next base: position 185,784 of record NW_027456999.1, on the reverse strand, counting down.
GGCTTTGAAACAAAAACGAATCAAAAGTTAAAAAGAAGATGATACCAAATATCGAGTGATGAGGATATAGAATGTGAGGACTAAATGGGAAATCATTTGGAATGATCAACAGTATGCAAATAGAAAAGACAATTTTGTGGTAAAATCACACTTGAAATGTTAGTGACAAGCAGTGCTGCTTTAAAAAGCAGGACATTTTGTGGCAGTTGGTAAAAAGCACAAGATGCGCAAACTTTCGAAAATCTTGTCGCAACAGTTTTAGTTCTTTTTTTATCATTTTGCTTGTTTGCAAAATATTTTGTTAAGCATAAAATGGCCAAAATTATTTTGAAATTAATCATAGATTTGAAAAATTCCATAATTTTCATGGAAGAATGACCATACAGTGAGCACATTTTTGCAAAGTTTTGTGTGTATGAAAAAAGGCATTTTTCTCCAAGTTTGCAATCGTGGGCCAAAGATTTGAATGTCACTCCTAAATAGATAATCTTGAAGATTGAAATGTATATATATATTGTACACATAGTTAAAAAATAGCGACAATAACATTTATAATGAAAACCATTGAGCCTCAATAATTTTTTTCACCCCCTCATTTTGTCTCAAACAGCACCTATCGGTAGCGTGGCCGAGCAGTCTAAGGCGCTGGATTTAGGCTCCAGTTTCGCAAGAGGCGTGGGTTCAAATCCCACCGCTGCCATTTCTGTGTTGTCAAGATGACATCTTAGTGAAGTTATGTGTTTTGTTTTCACAAAGATTTTATCTGTTTTGTTTACTTCTTATTTTGTGTTTTCTGATATTATTAAAACAGAGTATTTTGGAGTAGGTAACATTCTATATTGATAAAGATACATCTGTAAGAAAGCCTTAGTAAACATAGAATGACATCCACATTTTCAAGACAAAACTTACTGTTACATTATAACTCTGTAATCACTGAAAAAGGGAGGCTTTGAAACAAAAACGAATCAAAATTTAAAAAGAAGATGATACCAAATATCGAGTGATGAGGATATAGAATGTGAGGACTAAATGGGAAATCATTTGGAATGATCAACAGTATGCAAATAGAAAAGACAGTTTTGTGGTAAAATCACACTTGAAATGTTAGTGACAAGCAGTGCTGCTTTAAAAAGCAGGACATTTTGTGGCAGTTGGTAAAAAGCACAAGATGCGCATACTTTCGAAAATCTTGTCGCAACAGTTTTAGTTCTTTTTTTATCATTTTGCTTGTTTGCAAAATATTTTGTTAAGCATAATATGGCCAAAATTCTTTTGAAATTAATCATAGATTTGAAAAATTCCAAAGTTTTCATGGAAGAATGACCATACAGTGAGCACATTTTTGCAAAGTTTTGTGTGTATGAAAAAAGGCATTTTTCTCCAAGTTTGCAATCGTGGGCCAAAGATTTGAATGTCACTCCTAAATAGATATTCTTGAAGATTGAAATGTATATATATATTGTACACATAGTTAAAAAATAGCGACAATAACATTTATAATGAAAACCATTGAGCCTCAATAATTTTTTTCACCCCCTCATTTTGTCTCAAACAGCACCTATCGGTAGCGTGGCCGAGCAGTCTAAGGCGCTGGATTTAGGCTCCAGTCTCGCAAGAGGCGTGGGTTCAAATCCCACCGCTGCCATATCTGTATTTTCAAGATGACATCGTAGTGAAGTTACGTGTTTTGTTTTCACATAGATTTTATCTGTTTTGTTTGCTTCTTATTTTGTGTTATCTGATATTATTAAAACAGAGTATTTTGGAGTAGGTAACATTCTATATTGATAAAGATACATCTGTAAGAAAGTCTTAGTAAACATAGAATGACATCCACATTTTCAAGACAAAACTTACTGTTACATTATAACTCTGTAATCACTGAAAAAGGGAGGCTTTGAAACAAAAACGAATCAAAAGTTAAAAAGAAGATGATACCAAATATCGAGTGATGAGGATATAGAATGTGAGGACTAAATGGGAAATCATTTGGAATGATCAACAGTATGCAAATAGAAAAGACAGTTTTGTGGTAAAATCACACCTGAAATGTTAGTGACAAGCAGTGCTGCTTTAAAAAGCAGGACATTTTGTGGCAGTTGGTAAAAAGCACAAGATGCGCATACTTTCGAAAATCTTGTCGCAACAGTTTTAGTTCTTTTTTTATCATTTTGCTTGTTTGCAAAATATTTTGTTAAGCATAGTATGGCCAAAATTCTTTTGAAATTAATCATAGATTTGAAAAATTCCAAAGTTTTCATGGAAGAATGACCATACAGTGAGCACATTTTTGCAAAGTTTTGTGTGTATGAAAAAAGGCATTTTTCTCCAAGTTTGCAATCGTGGGCCAAAGATTTGAATGTCACTCCTAAATAGATATTCTTGAAGATTGAAATGTATATATATATTGTACACATAGTTAAAAAATAGCGCCAATAACATTTATAATGAAAACCATTGAGCCTCAATAATTTTTTTCACCCCCTCATTTTGTCTCAAACAGCACCTATCGGTAGCGTGGCCGAGCGGTCTAAGGCGCTGGATTTAGGCTCCAGTCTCGCAAGAGGCGTGGGTTCAAATCCCACCGCTGCTATATCTGTATTTTCAAGATGACATCGTAGTGAAGTTACGTGTTTTGTTTTCACAAAGATTTTATCTGTTTTGTTTGCGTCTTATTTTGTGTTATCTGATATTATTAAAACAGAGTATTTTGGAGTAGGTAACATTCTATATTGATAAAGATACATCTGTAAGAAAGTCTTAGTAAACATAGAATGACATCCACATATTCAAGACAAAACTTACTGTTACATTATAACTCTGTAATCACTGAAAAAGGGAGGCTTTGAAACAAAAACGAATCAAAAGTTAAAAAGAAGATAAATATCGAGTGATGAGGATATAGAATGTGAGGACTAAATGGGAAATCATTTGGAATGATCAACAGTATGCAAATAGAAAAGACAGTTTTGTGGTAAAATCACACTTGAAATGTTAGTGACAAGCAGTGCTGCTTTAAAAAGCAGGACATTTTGTGGCAGTTGGTAAAAAGCACAAGATGCGCATACTTTCGAAAATCTTGTCGCAACAGTTTTAGTTCTTTTTTTATCATTTTGCTTGTTTGCAAAATATTTTGTTAAGCATAATATGGCCAAAATTCTTTTGAAATTAATCATAGATTTGAAAAATTCCAAAGTTTTCATGGAAGAATGACCATACAGTGAGCACATTTTTGCAAAGTTTTGTGTGTATGAAAAAAGGCATTTTTCTCCAAGTTTGCAATCGTGGGCCAAAGATTTGAATGTCACTCCTAAATAGATATTCTTGAAGATTGAAATGTATCTATATATATTGTACACATATCTGTTTTGTTTACTTCTTATTTTGTGTTTTCTGATATTATTAAAACAGAGTATTTTGGAGTAGGTAACATTCTATATTGATAAAGATACATCTGTAAGAAAGCCTTAGTAAACCTAGAATGACATCCACATTTTCAAGACAAAACTTACTGTTACATTATAACTCTGTAATCACTGAAAAAGGGAGGCTTTGAAACAAAAACGAATCAAAAGTTAAAAAGAAGATGATACCAAATATCGAGTGATGAGGAAATAGAATGTGAGGACTACATGGGAAATCATTTGGAATGATCAACTGTATGCAAATAGAAAATACAGTTTTGTGGTAAAATCACACTTGAAATGTTAGTGACAAGCAGTGCTGCTTTAAAAAGCAGGACATTTTGTGGCAGTTGGTAAAAAGCACAAGATGCGCAAACTTTCGAAGATCTTGTCGCAACAGTTTTAGTTCTTTTTTTATCATTTTGCTTGTTTGCAAAATATTTTGTTAAGCATAATATGGCCAAAATTCTTTTGAAATTAATCATAGATTTGAAAAATTCCAAAGTTTTCATGGAAGAATGACCATACAGTGAGCACATTTTTGCAAAGTTTTGTGTGTATGAAAAAAGGCATTTTTCTCCAAGTTTGCAATCGTGGGCCAAAGATTTGAATGTCACTCCTAAATAGATATTCTTGAAGATTGAAATGTATATATATATTGTACACATAGTTAAAAAATAGCGACAATAACATTTATAATGAAAACCATTGAGCCTCAATAATTTTTTTCACCCCCTCATTTTGTCTCAAACAGCACCTATCGGTAGCGTGGCCGAGCAGTCTAAGGCGCTGGATTTAGGCTCCAGTCTCGCAAGAGGCGTGGGTTCAAATCCCACCGCTGCCATATCTGTATTTTCAAGATGACATCGTAGTGAAGTTACGTGTTTTGTTTTCACATAGATTTTATCTGTTTTGTTTGCTTCTTATTTTGTGTTATCTGATATTATTAAAACAGAGTATTTTGGAGTAGGTAACATTCTATATTGATAAAGATACATCTGTAAGAAAGTCTTAGTAAACATAGAATGACATCCACATTTTCAAGACAAAACTTACTGTTACATTATAACTCTGTAATCACTGAAAAAGGGAGGCTTTGAAACAAAAACGAATCAAAAGTTAAAAAGAAGATGATACCAAATATCGAGTGATGAGGATATAGAATGTGAGGACTAAATGGGAAATCATTTGGAATGATCAACAGTATGCAAATAGAAAAGACAGTTTTGTGGTAAAATCACACCTGAAATGTTAGTGACAAGCAGTGCTGCTTTAAAAAGCAGGACATTTTGTGGCAGTTGGTAAAAAGCACAAGATGCGCATACTTTCGAAAATCTTGTCGCAACAGTTTTAGTTCTTTTTTTATCATTTTGCTTGTTTGCAAAATATTTTGTTAAGCATAATATGGCCAAAATTCTTTTGAAATTAATCATAGATTTGAAAAATTCCAAAGTTTTCATGGAAGAATGACCATACAGTGAGCACATTTTTGCAAAGTTTTGTGTGTATGAAAAAAGGCATTTTTCTCCAAGTTTGCAATCGTGGGCCAAAGATTTGAATGTCACTCCTAAATAGATATTCTTGAAGATTGAAATGTATATATATATTGTACACATAGTTAAAAAATAGCGCCAATAACATTTATAATGAAAACCATTGAGCCTCAATAATTTTTTTCACCCCCTCATTTTGTCTCAAACAGCACCTATCGGTAGCGTGGCCGAGCGGTCTAAGGCGCTGGATTTAGGCTCCAGTCTCGCAAGAGGCGTGGGTTCAAATCCCACCGCTGCCATATCTGTATTTTCAAGATGACATCGTAGTGAAGTTACGTGTTTTGTTTTCACATAGATTTTATCTGTTTTGTTTGCTTCTTATTTTGTGTTATCTGATATTATTAAAACAGAGTATTTTGGAGTAGGTAACATTCTATATTGATAAAGATACATCTGTAAGAAAGTCTTAGTAAACATAGAATGACATCCACATTTTCAAGACAAAACTTACTGTTACATTATAACTCTGTAATCACTGAAAAAGGGAGGCTTTGAAACAAAAACGAATCAAAAGTTAAAAAGAAGATGATACCAAATATCGAGTGATGAGGATATAGAATGTGAGGACTAAATGGGAAATCATTTGGAATGATCAACAGTATGCAAATAGAAAAGACAGTTTTGTGGTAAAATCACACCTGAAATGTTAGTGACAAGCAGTGCTGCTTTAAAAAGCAGGACATTTTGTGGCAGTTGGTAAAAAGCACAAGATGCGCATACTTTCGAAAATCTTGTCGCAACAGTTTTAGTTCTTTTTTTATCATTTTGCTTGTTTGCAAAATATTTTGTTAAGCATAATATGGCCAAAATTCTTTTGAAATTAATCATAGATTTGAAAAATTCCAAAGTTTTCATGGAAGAATGACCATACAGTGAGCACATTTTTGCAAAGTTTTGTGTGTATGAAAAAAGGCATTTTTCTCCAAGTTTGCAATCGTGGGCCAAAGATTTGAATGTCACTCCTAAATAGATATTCTTGAAGATTGAAATGTATATATATATTGTACACATAGTTAAAAAATAGCGCCAATAACATTTATAATGAAAACCATTGAGCCTCAATAATTTTTTTCACCCCCTCATTTTGTCTCAAACAGCACCTATCGGTAGCGTGGCCGAGCGGTCTAAGGCGCTGGATTTAGGCTCCAGTCTCGCAAGAGGCGTGGGTTCAAATCCCACCGCTGCCATATCTGTATTTTCAAGATGACATCGTAGTGAAGTTACGTGTTTTGTTTTCACAAAGATTTTATCTGTTTTGTTTGCGTCTTATTTTGTGTTATCTGATATTATTAAAACAGAGTATTTTGGAGTAGGTAACATTCTATATCGATAAAGATACATCTGTAAGAAAGTCTTAGTAAACATAGAATGACATCCACATTTTCAAGACAAAACTTACTGTTACATTATAACTCTGTAATCACTGAAAAAGGTAGGCTTTGAAACAAAAACGAATCAAAATTTAAAAAGAAGATGATACCAAATATCGAGTGATGAGGATATAGAATGTGAGGACTAAATGGGAAATCATTTGGAATGATCAACAGTATGCAAATAGAAAAGACAGTTATGTGGTAAAATCACACTTGAAATGTTAGTGACAAGCAGTGCTGCTTTAAAAAGCAGGACATTTTGTGGCAGTTGGTAAAAAGTACAAGATGCGCATACTTTCGAAAATCTTGTCGCAACAATTTTAGTTCTTTTTTTATCATTTTGCTTGTTTGCAAAATATTTTGTTAAGCATAATATGGCCAAAATTCTTTTGAAATTAATCATAGATTTGAAAAATTCCAAAGTTTTCATGGAAGAATGACCATACAGTGAGCACATTTTTGCAAAGTTTTGTGTGTATGAAAAAAGGCATTTTTCTCCAAGTTTGCAATCGTGGGCCAAAGATTTGAATGTCACTCCTAAATAGATATTCTTGAAGATTGAAATGTATATATATATTGTACACATAGTTAAAAAAAAGCGACAATAACATTTATAATGAAAACCATTGAGCCTCAATAATTTTTTTCACCCCCTCAGTTTGTCTCAAACAGCACCTATCGGTAGCGTGGCCGAGCGGTCTAAGGCGCTGGATTTAGGCTCCAGTCTCGCAAGAGGCGTGGGTTCAAATCCCACCGCTGCCATTTCTGTGTTGTCAAGATGACATCTTAGTGAAGTTACGTGTTTTGTTTTCACAAAGATTTTATCTGTTTTGTTTACTTCTTATTTTGTGTTTTCTGATATTATTAAAACAGAGTATTTTGGAGTAGGTAACATTCTATATTGATAAAGATACATCTGTAAGAAAGCCTTAGTAAACATAGAATGACATCCACATTTTCAAGACAAAACTTACTGTTACATTATAACTCTGTAATCACTGAAAAAGGGAGGCTTTGAAACAAAAACGAATCAAAAGTTAAAAAGAAGATGATACCAAATATCGAGTGATGAGGAAATAGAATGTGAGGACTACATGGGAAATCATTTGGAATGATCAACTGTATGCAAATAGAAAAGACAGTTTTGTGGTAAAATCACACTTGAAATGTTAGTGACAAGCAGTGCTGCTTTAAAAAGCAGGACATTTTGTGGCAGTTGGTAAAAAGCACAAGATGCGCAAACTTTCGAAAATCTTGTCGCAACAGTTTTAGTTCTTTTTTTATCATTTTGCTTGTTTGCAAAATATTTTGTTAAGCATAATATGGCCAAAATTCTTTTGAAATTAATCATAGATTTGAAAAATTCCAAAGTTTTCATGGAAGAATGACCATACAGTGAGCACATTTTTGCAAAGTTTTGTGTGTATGAAAAAAGGCATTTTTCTCCAAGTTTGCAATCGTGGGCCAAAGATTTGAATGTCACTCCTAAATAGATATTCTTGAAGATTGAAATGTATATATATATTGTACACATAGTTAAAAAATAGCGACAATAACATTTATAATGAAAACCATTGAGCCTCAATAATTTTTTTCACCCCCTCATTTTGTCTCAAACAGCACCTATCGGTAGCGTGGCCGAGCGGTCTAAGGCGCTGGATTTAGGCTCCAGTCTCGCAAGAGGCGTGGGTTCAAATCCCACCGCTGCCATATCTGTATTTTCAAGATGACATCGTAGTGAAGTTACGTGTTTTGTTTTCACAAAGATTTTATCTGTTTTGTTTGCTTCTTATTTTGTGTTATCTGATATTATTAAAACAGAGTATTTTGGAGTAGGTAACATTCTATATCGATAAAGATACATCTGTAAGAAAGTCTTAGTAAACATAGAATGACATCCACATTTTCAAGACAAAACTTACTGTTACATTATAACTCTGTAATCACTGAAAAAGGTAGGCTTTGAAACAAAAACGAATCAAAATTTAAAAAGAAGATGATACCAAATATCGAGTGATGAGGATATAGAATGTGAGGACTAAATGGGAAATCATTTGGAATGATCAACAGTATGCAAATAGAAAAGACAGTTTTGTGGTAAAATCACACCTGAAATGTTAGTGACAAGCAGTGCTGCTTTAAAAAGCAGGACATTTTGTGGCAGTTGGTAAAAAGTACAAGATGCGCATACTTTCGAAAATCTTGTCGCAACAATTTTAGTTCTTTTTTTATCATTTTGCTTGTTTGCAAAATATTTTGTTAAGCATAATATGGCCAAAATTCTTTTGAAATTAATCATAGATTTGAAAAATTCCAAAGTTTTCATGGAAGAATGACCATACAGTGAGCACATTTTTGCAAAGTTTTGTGTGTATGAAAAAAGGCATTTTTCTCCAAGTTTGCAATCGTGGGCCAAAGATTTGAATGTCACTCCTAAATAGATATTCTTGAAGATTGAAATGTATATATATATTGTACACATAGTTAAAAAAAAGCGACAATAACATTTATAATGAAAACCATTGAGCCTCAATAATTTTTTTCACCCCCTCAGTTTGTCTCAAACAGCACCTATCGGTAGCGTGGCCGAGCGGTCTAAGGCGCTGGATTTAGGCTCCAGTCTCGCAAGAGGCGTGGGTTCAAATCCCACCGCTGCCATTTCTGTGTTGTCAAGATGACATCTTAGTGAAGTTACGTGTTTTGTTTTCACAAAGATTTTATCTGTTTTGTTTACTTCTTATTTTGTGTTTTCTGATATTATTAAAACAGAGTATTTTGGAGTAGGTAACATTCTATATTGATAAAGATACATCTGTAAGAAAGCCTTAGTAAACATAGAATGACATCCACATTTTCAAGACAAAACTTACTGTTACATTATAACTCTGTAATCACTGAAAAAGGGAGGCTTTGAAACAAAAACGAATCAAAAGTTAAAAAGAAGATGATACCAAATATCGAGTGATGAGGAAATAGAATGTGAGGACTACATGGGAAATCATTTGGAATGATCAACTGTATGCAAATAGAAAAGACAGTTTTGTGGTAAAATCACACTTGAAATGTTAGTGACAAGCAGTGCTGCTTTAAAAAGCAGGACATTTTGTGGCAGTTGGTAAAAAGCACAAGATGCGCAAACTTTCGAAAATCTTGTCGCAACAGTTTTAGTTCTTTTTTTATCATTTTGCTTGTTTGCAAAATATTTTGTTAAGCATAATATGGCCAAAATTCTTTTGAAATTAATCATAGATTTGAAAAATTCCAAAGTTTTCATGGAAGAATGACCATACAGTGAGCACATTTTTGCAAAGTTCTGTGTGTATGAAAAAAGGCATTTTTCTCCAAGTTTGCAATCGTGGGCCAAAGATTTGAATGTCACTCCTAAATAGATATTCTTGAAGATTGAAATGTATATATATATTGTACACATAGTTAAAAAATAGCGACAATAACATTTATAATGAAAACCATTGAGCCTCAATAATTTTTTTTCACCCCCTCATTTTGTCTCAAACAGCACCTATCGGTAGCGTGGCCGAGCAGTCTAAGGCGCTGGATTTAGGCTCCAGTCTCGCAAGAGGCGTGGGTTCAAATCCCACCGCTACCATATCTGTATTTTCAAGATGACATCGTAGTGAAGTTACGTGTTTTGTTTTCACAAAGATTTTATCTGTTTTGTTTACTTCTTATTTTGTGGTTTCTGATATTATTAAAACAGAGTATTTTGGAGTAGGTAACATTCTATATTGATAAAGATACATCTGTAAGAAAGCCTTAGTAAACATAGAATGACATCCACATTTTCAAGACAAAACTTACTGTTACATTATAACTCTGTAATCACTGAAAAAGGGAGGCTTTGAAACAAAAACGAATCAAAAGTTAAAAAGAAGATGATACCATATATCGAGTGATGAGGAAATAGAATGTGAGGACTACATGGGAAATCATTTGGAATGATCAACTGTATGCAAATAGAAAATACAGTTTTGTGGTAAAATCACACTTGAAATGTTAGTGACAAGCAGTGCTGCTTGAAAAAGCAGGACATTTTGTGGCAGTTGGTAAAAAGCACAAGATGCGCAAACTTTCGAAAATCTTGTCGCAACAGTTTTAGTTCTTTTTTTATCATTTTGCTTGTTTGCAAAATATTTTGTTAAGCATAATATGGCCAAAATTCTTTTGAAATTAATCATAGATTTGAAAAATTCCAAAGTTTTCATGGAAGAATGACCATACAGTGAGCACATTTTTGCAAAGTTTTGTGTGTATGAAAAAAGGCATTTTTCTCCAAGTTTGCAATCGTGGGCCAAAGATTTGAATGTCACTCCTAAATAGATATTCTTGAAGATTGAAATGTATATATATATTGTACACATAGTTAAAAAATAGCGACAATAACATTTATAATGAAAGCCATTGAGCCTCAATAATTTTTTTTCACCCTCTCATTTTGTCTCAAACAGCACCTATCGGTAGCGTGGCCGAGCAGTCTAAGGCGCTGGATTTAGGCTCCAGTCTCGCAAGAGGCGTGGGTTCAAATCCCACCGCTGCCATATCTGTATTTTCAAGATGACATCGTAGTGAAGTTACGTGTTTTGTTTTCACAAAGATTTTATCTGTTTTGTTTACTTCTTATTTTGTGTTTTCTGATATTATTAAAACAGAGTATTTTGGAGTAGGTAACATTCTATATTGATAAAGATACATCTGTAAGAAAGCCTTAGTAAACATAGAATGACATCCACATTTTCAAGACAAAACTTACTGTTACATTATAACTCTGTAATCACTGAAAAAGGGAGGCTTTGAAACAAAAACGAATAAAAAGTTAAAAAGAAGATGATACCAAATATCGAGTGATGAGGATATAGAATGTGAGGACTAAATGGGAAATCATTTGGAATGATCAACAGTATGCAAATAGAAAAGACAGTTTTGTGGTAAAATCACACTTGAAATGTTAGTGACAAGCAGTGTTGCTTTAAAAAGCAGGACATTTTGTGGCAGTTGGTAAAAAGTACAAGATGCGCATACTTTCGAAAATCTTGTCGCAACAGTTTTAGTTCTTTTTTTATCATTTTGCTTGTTTGCAAAATATTTTGTTAAGCATAATATGGCCAAAATTCTTTTGAAATTAATCATAGATTTGAAAAATTCCAAAGTTTTCATGGAAGAATGACCATACAGTGAGCACATTTTTGCAAAGTTTTGTGTGTATGAAAAAAGGCATTTTTCTCCAAGTTTGCAATCGTGGGCCAAAGATTTGAATGTCACTCCTAAATTGATATTCTTGAAGATTGAAATGTATATATATATTGTACACATAGTTAAAAAATAGCGACAATAACATTTATAATGAAAACCATTGAGCCTCAATAATTTTTTTCACCCCCTCATTTTGTCTCAAACAGCACCTATCGGTAGCGTGGCCGAGTGGTCTAAGGCGCTGGATTTAGGCTCCAGTCTCGCAAGAAGCGTGGGTTCAAATCCCACCGCTGCCATATCTGTATTTTCAAGATGACATCTTAGTTAATTTACGTGTTTTGTTTTCACAAAGATTTTATCTGTTTTGTTTGCTTCTTATTTTGTGTTATCTGATATTATTAAAACAGAGTATTTTGGAGTAGGTAACATTCTATATTGAAAATAATACATCTGTTAGAAAGCCTTAGTAAACATAGAATGACATTCACATTTTCAAGACAAAACTTACTGTTACATTATAACTCTGTAATCACTGAAAAAGGGCGCTGGATTTAAGCTCCAGTCTCGCAAGAGGCGTGGGTTCAAATCCCACCGCTGCCATATCTGTATTTTCAAGATGACATCGTAGTGAAGTTACGTGTTTTGTTTTCACAAAGATTTTATCTGTTTTGTTTGCTTCTTATTTTGTGATTTCTGATATTATTAAAACAGAGTATTTTGAAGTAGGTAACATTCTATATTGATAAAGATACATCTGTAAGAAAGCCTTAGTAAACATAGAATGACATCCACATTTTCAAGACAAAACTTACTGTTACATTATAACTCTGTAATCACTGAAAAAGGGAGGCTTTGAAACAAAAACGAATCAAAATTTAAAAAGAAGATGATACCAAATATCGAGTGATGAGGATATAGAATGTGAGGACTAAATGGGAAATCATTTGGAATGATCAACAGTATGCAAATAGAAAAGACAGTTTTGTGGTAAAATCACACTTGAAATGTTAGTGACAAGCAGTGCTGCTTTAAAAAGCAGGACATTTTGTGGCAGTTGGTAAAAAGCACAAGATGCGCATACTTTCGAAAATCTTGTCGCAACAGTTTTAGTTCTTTTTTTATCATTTTGCTTGTTTGCAAAATATTTTGTTAAGCATAATATGGCCAAAATTCTTTTGAAATTAATCATAGATTTGAAAAATTCCAAAGTTTTCATGGAAGAATGACCATACAGTGAGCACATTTTTGCAAAGTTTTGTGTGTATGAAAAAAGGCATTTTTCTCCAAGTTTGCAATCGTGGGCCAAAGATTTGAATGTCACTCCTAAATAGATATTCTTGAAGATTGAAATGTATATATATATTGTACACATAGTTAAAAAATAGCGACAATAACATTTATAATGAAAACCATTGAGCCTCAATAATTTTTTTCACCCCCTCATTTTGTCTCAAACAGCACCTATCGGTAGCGTGGCCGAGCGGTTTAAGGCGCTGGATTTAGGCTCCAGTCTCGCAAGAGGCGTGGGTTCAAATCCCACCGCTGCCATATCTGTATTTTCAAGATGACATCGTAGTGAAGTTACGTATTTTGTTTTCACAAAGATTTTATCTGTTTTGTTTGCTTCTTATTTTGTCTTATCTGATATTATTAAAACAGAGTATTTTGGAGTAGGTAACATTCTATATTGAAAATAATACATCTGTTAGAAAGTCTTAGTAAACATAGAATGACATCCACATTTTCAAGACATTACTTACTGTTACATTATAACTCTGTAATCACTGAAAAAGGGAGGCTTTGAAACAAAAACGAATAAAAATTTAAAAAGAAGATGATACCAAATATCGAGTGATGAGGATATAGAATGTGAGGACTAAATGGGAAATCATTTGGAATGATCAACAGTATGCAAATAGAAAAGACAGTTTTGTGGTAAAATCACACTTGAAATGTTAGTGACAAGCAGTGCTGCTTTAAAAAGCAGGACATTTTGTGGCAGTTGGAAAAAAGTACAAGATGCGCATACTTTCGAAAATCTTGTCGCAACAGTTTTAGTTCTTTTTTTATCATTTTGCTTGTTTGCAAAATATTTTGTTAAGCATACTGTAATATGGCCAAAATTCTTTTGAAATTAATTATAGATTTGAAAAATTCCAAAGTTTTCATGGAAGAATGACCATACAGTGAGCACATTTTTGCAAAGTTTTGTGTGTATGAAAAAAGGCATTTTTCTCCAAGTTTGCAATCGTGGGCCAAAGATTTGAATGTCACTCCTAAATAGATATTCTTGAAGATTGAAATGTATATATATATTGTACACATAGTTAAAAAATAGCGACAATAACATTTATAATGAAAACCATTGAGCCTCAATAATTTTTTTCACCCCCTCATTTTGTCTCAAACAGCACCTATTGGTAGCGTGGCCGAGCGGTCTAAGGTGCTGGATTTAGGCTCCAGTCTCGCAAGAGCCGTGGGTTCAAATCCCACCGCTGCCATATCTGTATTTTCAAGATGACATCTTAGTTAATTTACGTGTTTTGTTTTCACAAAGATTTTATCTGTTTTGTTTGTTTCTTATTTTGTGTTATCTGATATTATTAAAACAGAGTATTTTGGAGTAGGTAACATTCTATATTGAAAATAATACATCTGTTAGAAAGCCTTAGTAAACATAGAATGACATCCACATTTTCAAGACAAAACTTACTGTTACATTATAACTCTGTAATCACTGAAAAAGGGAGGCTTTGAAACAAAAACGAATAAAAAGTTAAAAAGAAGATGATACCAAATATCGAGTGATGAGGATATAGAATGTGAGGACTAAATGGGAAATCATTTGGAATGATCAACAGTATGCAAATAGAAAAGACAGTTTTGTGGTAAAATCACACCTGAAATGTTAGTGACAAGCAGTGCTGCTTTAAAAAGCAGGACATTTTGTGGCAGTTGGTAAAAAGCACAAGATGCGCATACTTTCGAAAATCTTGTCGCAACAGTTTTAGTTCTTTTTTTATCATTTTGCTTGTTTGCAAAATATTTTGTTAAGCATAATATGGCCAAAATTCTTTTGAAATTAATCATAGATTTTAAAAATTCCAAAGTTTTCATGGAAGAATGACCATACAGTGAGCACATTTTTGCAAAGTTTTGTGTGTATGAAAAAAGGCATTTTTCTCCAAGTTTGCAATCGTGGGCCAAAGATTTGAATGTCACTCCTAAATAGATATTCTTGAAGATTGAAATGTATATATATATTGTACACATAGTTAAAAAATAGCGACAATAACATTTATAATGAAAACCATTGAGCCTCAACAATTTTTTTCACCCCCTCATTTTGTCTCAAACAGCACATATTGGTAGCGTGGCCGAGCGGTCTAAGGCGCTGGATTTAGGCTCCAGTCTCGCAAGAGGCATGGGTTCAAATCCCACCGCTGCCATATCTGTATTTTCAAGATGACATCTTAGTTAATTTACGTGTTTTGTTTTCACAAAGATTTTATCTGTTTTGTTTGCTTCTTATTTTGTGTTATCTGATATTATTAAAACAGAGTATTTTGGAGTAGGTAACATTCTATATTGAAAATAATACATCTGTTAGAAAGCCTTAGTAAACATAGAATGACATCCACATTTTCAAGACAAAACTTACTGTTACATTATAACTCTGTAATCACTGAAAAAGGGAGGCTTTGAAACAAAAACGAATAAAAAGTTAAAAAGAAGATGATACCAAATATCGAGTGATGAGGATATAGAATGTGAGGACTAAATGGGAAATCATTTGGAATGATCAACAGTATGCAAATAGAAAAGACAGTTTTGTGGTAAAATCACACTTGAAATGTTAGTGACAAGCAGTGCTGCTTTAAAAAGCAGGACATTTTGTGGCAGTTGGTAAAAAGTACAAGATGCGCATACTTTCGAAAATCTTGTCGCAACAGTTTTAGTTCTTTTTTTATCATTTTGCTTGTTTGCAAAATATTTTGTTAAGCATAAAATGGCCAAAATTCTTTTGAAATTAATCATAGATTTGAAAAATTCCAAAGTTTTCATGGAAGAATGACCATACAGTGAGCACATTTTTGCAAAGTTTTGTGTGTATGAAAAAAGGCATTTTTCTCCAAGTTTGCAATCGTGGGCCAAAGATTTGAATGTCACTCCTAAATAGATATTCTTGAAGTTTGAAATGTATATATATATATTGTACACATAGTTAAAAAATAGCGACAATAATATTTATAATGAAAACCATTGAGCCTCAATAATTTTTTTCACCCCCTCAGTTTGTCACAAACAGCACCTATCGGTAGCGTGGCCGAGCGGTCTAAGGCGCTGGATTTAGGCTCCAGTCTCGCAAGAGGCGTGGGTTCAAATCCCACCGCTGCCATATCTGTATTTTCAAGATGACATCTTAGTGAAGTTACGTGTTTTGTTTTCACAAAGATTTTATCTGTTTTGTTTACTTCTTATTTTGTGTTTTCTGATATTATTAAAACAGAGTATTTTGGAGTAGGTAACATTCTATATTGATAAAGATACATCTGTTAGAAAGCCTTAGTAAACATAGAATGACATTCACATTTTCAAGACAAAACTTACTGTTACATTATAACTCTGTAATCACTGAAAAAGGGAGGCTTTGAAACAAAAACGAATAAAAAATTAAAAAGAAGATGATACCAAATATCGAGTGATGAGGATATAGAATGTGAGGACTAAATGGGAAATCATTTGGAATGATCAACAGTATGCAAATAGAAAAGACAATTTTGTGGTAAAATCACACTTGAAATGTTAGTGACAAGCAGTGCTGCTTTAAAAAGCAGGACATTTTGTGGCAGTTGGTAAAAAGCACAAGATGCGCAAACTTTCGAAAATCTTGTCGCAACAGTTTTAGTTCTTTTTTTATAATTTTGCTTGTTTGCAAAATATTTTGTTAAGCATAAAATGGCCAAAATTATTTTGAAATTAATCATAGATTTGAAAAATTCCAAAGTTTTCATGGAAGAATGACCATACAGTGAGCACATTTTTGCAAAGTTTTGTGTGTATGAAAAAAGGCATTTTTCTCCAAGTTTGCAATCGTGGGCCAAAGATTTGAATGTCACTCCTAAATAGATATTCTTGAAGATTGAAATGTATATATATATATTGTACACATAGTTAAAAAATAGCGACAATAACATTTATAATGAAAACCATTGAGCCTCAATAATTTTTTTCACCCCCTCAGTTTGTCGCAAACAGCACCTATCGGTAGTGTGGCCGAGCGGTCTAAGGCGCTGGATTTAGGCTCCAGTCTCGCAAGAGGCGTGGGTTCAAATCCCACCGCTGCCATATCTGTATTTTCAAGATGACATCTTAGTGAAGTTACGTGTTTTGTTTTCACAAAGATTTTATCTGTTTTGTTTACTTCTTATTTTGTGTTTTCTGATATTATTAAAACAGAGTATTTTGGAGTAGGTAACATTCTATATTGATAAAGATACATCTGTTAGAAAGCCTTAGTAAACATAGAATGACATTCACATTTTCAAGACAAAACTTACTGTTACATTATAACTCTGTAATCACTGAAAAAGGGAGGCTTTGAAACAAAAACGAATAAAAAATTAAAAAGAAGATGATACCAAATATCGAGTGATGAGGATATAGAATGTGAGGACTAAATGGGAAATCATTTGGAATGATCAACAGTATGCAAATAGAAAAGACAATTTTGTGGTAAAATCACACTTGAAATGTTAGTGACAAGCAGTGCTGCTTTAAAAAGCAGGACATTTTGTGGCAGTTGGTAAAAAGCACAAGATGCGCAAACTTTCGAAAATCTTGTCGCAACAGTTTTAGTTCTTTTTTTATAATTTTGCTTGTTTGCAAAATATTTTGTTAAGCATAATATGGCCAAAATTCTTTTGAAATTAATCATAGATTTGAAAAATTCCAAAGTTTTCATGGAAGAATGACCATACAGTGAGCACATTTTTGCAAAGTTTTGTGTGTATGAAAAAAGGCATTTTTCTCCAAGTTTGCAATCGTGGGCCAAAGATTTGAATGTCACTCCTAAATAGATATTCTTGAAGATTGAAATGTATATATATATATTGTACACATAGTTAAAAAATAGCGACAATAACATTTATAATGAAAACCATTGAGCCTCAATAATTTTTTTCACCCCCTCAGTTTGTCACAAACAGCACCTATCGGTAGCGTGGCCGAGCGGTCTAAGGCGCTGGATTTAGGCTCCAGTCTCGCAAGAGGCGTGGGTTCAAATCCCACCGCTGCCATTTCTGTGTTTTCAAGATGACATCTTAGTGAAGTTACGTGTTTTGTTTTCACAAAGATTTTATCTGTTTTGTTTACTTCTTATTTTGTGTTTTCTGATATTATTAAACAGAGTATTTTGGAGTAGGTAACATTCTATATTGATAAAAATACATCTGTTAGAAAGCCTTAGTAAACATAGAATGACATTCACATTTTCAAGACAAAACTTACTGTTACATTATAACTCTGTAATCACTGAAAAAGGGAGGCTTTGAAACAAAAACGAATCAAAAGTTAAAAAGAAGATGATACCAAATATCGAGTGATGAGGATATAGAATGTGAGGACTAAATGGGAAATCATTTGGAATGATCAACAGTATGCAAATAGAAAAGACAATTTTGTGGTAAAATCACACTTGAAATGTTAGTGACAAGCAGTGCTGCTTTAAAAAGCAGGACATTTTGTGGCAGTTGGTAAAAAGCACAAGATGCGCAAACTTTCGAAAATCTTGTCGCAACAGTTTTAGTTCTTTTTTTATCATTTTGCTTGTTTGCAAAATATTTTGTTAAGCATAAAATGGCCAAAATTATTTTGAAATTAATCATAGATTTGAAAAATTCCATAATTTTCATGGAAGAATGACCATACAGTGAGCACATTTTTGCAAAGTTTTGTGTGTATGAAAAAAGGCATTTTTCTCCAAGTTTGCAATCGTGGGCCAAAGATTTGAATGTCACTCCTAAATAGATATTCTTGAAGATTGAAATGTATATATATATATTGTACACATAGTTAAAAAATAGCGACAATAACATTTATAATGAAAACCATTGAGCCTCAATAATTTTTTTCACCCCCTCAGTTTGTCACAAACAGCACCTATCGGTAGCGTGGCCGAGCGGTCTAAGGCGCTGGATTTAGGCTCCAGTCTCGCAAGAGGCGTGGGTTCAAATCCCACCGCTGCCATTTCTGTGTTTTCAAGATGACATCTTAGTGAAGTTACGTGTTTTGTTTTCACAAAGATTTTATCTGTTTTGTTTACTTCTTATTTTGTGTTTTCTGATATTATTAAACAGAGTATTTTGGAGTAGGTAACATTCTATATTGATAAAAATACATCTGTTAGAAAGCCTTAGTAAACATAGAATGACATTCACATTTTCAAGACAAAACTTACTGTTACATTATAACTCTGTAATCACTGAAAAAGGGAGGCTTTGAAACAAAAACGAATCAAAAGTTAAAAAGAAGATGATACCAAATATCGAGTGATGAGGATATAGAATGTGAGGACTAAATGGGAAATCATTTGGAATGATCAACAGTATGCAAATAGAAAAGACAATTTTGTGGTAAAATCACACTTGAAATGTTAGTGACAAGCAGTGCTGCTTTAAAAAGCAGGACATTTTGTGGCAGTTGGTAAAAAGCACAAGATGCGCATACTTTTCGAAAATCTTGTCGCAACAGTTTTAGTTCTTTTTCAAAATACTTCTTATTTTGTGTTTTCTGATATTATTAAAACAGAGTATTTTGGAGTAGGTAACATTCTATATTGATAAAGATACATCTGTAAGAAAGCCTTAGTAAACATAGAATGACATCCACATTTTCAAGACAAAACTTACTGTTACATTATAACTCTGTAATCACTGAAAAAGGGAGGCTTTGAAACAAAAACGAATAAAAATTTAAAAAGAAGATGATACCAAATATCGAGTGATGAGGATATAGAATGTGAGGACTACATGGGAAATCATTTGGAATGATCAACAGTATGCAAATAGAAAAGACAGTTTTGTGGTAAAATCACACTTGAAATGTTAGTATCAAGCAGTGCTGCTTTAAAAAGCAGGACATTTTGTGGCAGTTGGTAAAAAGCACAAGATGCGCAAACTTTCGAAAATCTTGTCGCAACAGTTTTAGTTCTTTTTTTATCATTTTGCTTGTTTGCAAAGTATTTTGTTAAGCATAAAATGGCCAAAATTCTTTTGAAATTAATCATAGATTTGATAAATTCCAAAGTTTTCATGGAAGAATGACCATACAGTGAGCACATTTTTGCAAAGTTTTGTGTGTATGAAAAAAGGCATTTTTCTCCAAGTTTGCAATCGTGGGCCAAAGATTTGAATGTCACTCCTAAATAGATATTCTTGAAGATTGAAATGTATATATATATTGTACATATAGTTAAAAAATAGCGACAATAACATTTATAATGAAAACCATTGAGCCTCAATAATTTTTTTCACCCCCTCAGTTTGTCTCAAACAGCACCTATCGGTAGTGTGGCCGAGCGGTCTAAGGCGCTGGATTTAGGCTCCAGTCTCGCAAGAGGCGTGGGTTCAAATCCCACCGCTGCCATTTCTGTGTTTTCAAGATGACATCTTAGTGAAGTTACGTGTTTTGTTTTCACAAAGATTTTTATCTGTTTTGTTTACTTTTTATTTTGTGTTATCTGATATTATTAAAACAGAGTATTTTGGAGTAGGTAACATTCTATATTGATAAAGATACATCTGTAAGAAAGCCTTAGTAAACATAGAATGACATCCACATTTTCAAGACAAAACTTACTGTTACATTATAACTCTGTAATCACTGAAAAAGGGAGGCTTTGAAACAAAAACGAATCAAAAATTAAAAAGAAGATGATACCAAATATAGATTGATGAGGATATAGAATGTGAGGACTAAATGGGAAATCATTTGGAATGATCAACAGTATGCAAATAGAAAAGACAGTTTTGTGGTAAAATCACACTTGAAATGTTAGTATCAAGCAGTGCTGCTTTAAAAAGCAGGACATTTTGTGGCAGTTGGTAAAAAGCACAAGATGCGCAAACTTTCGAAAATCTTGTCGCAACAGTTTTAGTTCTTTTTTTATCATTTTGCTTGTTTGCAAAATATTTTGTTAAGCATAAAATGGCCAAAATTCTTTTGAAATTAATCATAGATTTGAAAAATTCCAAAGTTTTCATGGAAGAATGACCATACAGTGAGCACATTTTTGCAAAGTTTTGTGTGTATGAAAAAAGGCATTTTTCTCCAAGTTTGCAATCGTGGGCCAAAGATTTGAATGTCACTCCTAAATAGATATTCTTGAAGATTGAAATGTATATATATATTGTACATATAGTTAAAAAATAGCGACAATAACATTTATAATGAAAACCATTGAGCCTCAATAATTTTTTTCACCCCCTCAGTTTGTCTCAAACAGCACCTATCGGTAGCGTGGCCGAGCGGTCTAAGGCGCTGGATTTAGGCTCCAGTCTCGCAAGAGGCGTGGGTTCAAATCCCACCGCTGCCATTTCTGTGTTTTCAAGATGACATCTTAGTGAAGTTACGTGTTTTGTTTTCTCAAAGATTTTTATCTGTTTTGTTTACTTCTTATTTTGTGTTATCTGATATTATTAAAACAGAGTATTTTGGAGTAGGTAACATTCTATATTGATAAAGATACATCTGTAAGAAAGCCTTAGTAAACATAGAATGACATCCACATTTTCAAGACAAAACTTACTGTTACATTATAACTCTGTAATCACTGAAAAAGGGAGGCTTTGAAACAAAAACGAATAAAAATGTAAAAAGAAGATGATACCAAATATCGAGTGATGAGGAAATAGAATGTGAGGACTAAATGGGAAATCATTTGGAATGATCAACAGTATGCAAATAGAAAAGACAGTTTTGTGGTAAAATCACACTTGAAATGTTAGTATCAAGCAGTGCTGCTTTAAAAAGCAGGACATTTTGTGGCAGTTGGTAAAAAGCACAAGATGCGCAAACTTTCGAAAATCTTGTCGCAACAGTGTTAGTTCTTTTTTTTATCATTTTGCTTGTTTGCAAAATATTTTGTTAAGCATAAAATGGCCAAAATTCTTTTGAAATTAATCATAGATTTGAAAAATTCCAAAGTTTTCATGGAAGAATGACCATACAGTGAGCACATTTTTGCAAAGTTTTGTGTGTATGAAAAAAGGCATTTTTCTCCAAGTTTGCAATCGTGAGCCAAAGATTTGAATGTCACTCCTAAATAGATATTCTTGAAGATTGAAATGTATATATATATATTGTACACATAGTTAAAAAAAAGCGACAATAACATTTATAACGAAAACCATTGAGCCTCAATAATTTTTTTCACCCCCTCAGTTTGTCTCAAACAGCACCTATCGGTAGTGTGGCCGAGCGGTCTAAGGTGCTGGATTTAGGCTCCAGTCTTGCAAGAGGCGTGGGTTCAAATCCCACTGCTGCCATTTCTGTGTTTTCAAGATGACATCTTAGTGAAGTTACGTGTTTTGTTTTCACAAAGATTTTATCTGTTTTGTTTACTTCTTATTTTGTGTTATCTGATATTATTAAAACAGAGTATTTTGGAGTAGGTAACATTCTATATTGATAAAGATACATCTGTAAGAAAGCCTTAGTAAACATAGAATGACATCCACATTTTCAAGACAAAACTTACTGTTACATTATAACTCTGTAATCACTGAAAAAGGGAGGCTTTGAAACAAAAACGAATAAAAAATTAAAAAGAAGATGATACCAAATATCGAGTGATGAGGATATAGAATGTGAGGACTAAATGGGAAATCATTTGGAATGATCAACAGTATGCAAATAGAAAAGACAGTTTTGTGGTAAAATCACACTTGAAATGTTAGTATCAAGCAGTGCTGCTTTAAAAAGCAGGACATTTTGTGGCAGTTGGTATAAAGCACAAGATGCGCAAACTTTCGAAAATCTTGTCGCAACAGTTTTAGTTCTTTTTTTATCATTTTGCTTGTTTGCAAAATATTTTGTTAAGCATAAAATGGCCAAAATTCTTTTGAAATTAATCATAGATTTGAAAAATTCCAAAGTTTTCATGGAAGAATGACCATACAGTGAGCACATTTTTGCAAAGTTTTGTGTGTATGAAAAAAGGCATTTTTCTCCAAGTTTGCAATCGTGGGCCAAAGATTTGAATGTCACTCCTAAATAGATATTCTTGAAGATTGAAATGTATATATATATTGTACATATAGTTAAAAAATAGCGACAATAACATTTATAATGAAAACCATTGAGCCTCAATAATTTTTTTCACCCCCTCATTTTGTCTCAAACAGCACCTATCGGTAGCGTGGCCGAGCGGTCTAAGGCGCTGGATTTAGGCTCCAGTCTCGCAAGAGGCGTGGGTTCAAATCCCACCGCTGCCATTTCTGTGTTTTCAAGATGACATCTTAGTGAAGTTACGTGTTTTGTTTTCACAAAGATTTTTATCTGTTTTGTTTACTTCTTATTTTGTGTTATCTGATATTATTAAAACAGAGTATTTTGGAGTAGGTAACATTCTATATTGATAAAGATACATCTGTAAGAAAGCCTTAGTAAACATAGAATGACATCCACATTTTCAAGACAAAACTTACTGTTACATTATAACTCTGTAATCACTGAAAAAGGGAGGCTTTGAAACAAAAACGAATAAAAAATTAAAAAGAAGATGATACCAAATATCGAGTGATGAGGATATAGAATGTGAGGACTACATGGGAAATCATTTGGAATGATCAACAGTATGCAAATAGAAAAGACAGTTTTGTGGTAAAATCACACTTGAAATTTTAGTATCAAGCAGTGCTGCTTTAAAAAGCAGGACATTTTGTGGCAGTTGGTAAAAAGCACAAGATGCGCAAACTTTCGAAAATCTTGTCGCAACAGTTTTAGTTCTTTTTTTATCATTTTGCTTGTTTGCAAAGTATTTTGTTAAGCATAAAATGGCCAAAATTCTTTTGAAATTAATCATAGATTTGATAAATTCCAAAGTTTTCATGGAAGAATGACCATACAGTGAGCACATTTTTGCAAAGTTTTGTGTGTATGAAAAAAGGCATTTTTCTCCAAGTTTGCAATCGTGGGCCAAAGATTTGAATGTCACTCCTAAATAGATATTCTTGAAGATTGAAATGTATATATATATTGTACATATAGTTAAAAAATAGCGACAATAACATTTATAATGAAAACCATTGAGCCTCAATAATTTTTTTCACCCCCTCAGTTTGTCTCAAACAGCACCTATTGGTAGCGTGGCCGAGCGGTCTAAGGCGCTGGATTTAGGCTCCAGTCTCGCAAGAGGTGTGGGTTCAAATCCCACCGCTGCCATTTCTGTGTTTTCAAGATGACATCTTAGTGAAGTTACGTGTTTTGTTTTCACAAAGATTTTTATCTGTTTTGTTTACTTCTTATTTTGTGTTATCTGATATTATTAAAACAGAGTATTTTGGAGTAGGTAACATTCTATATTGATAAAGATACATCTGTAAGAAAGCCTTAGTAAACATAGAATGACATCCACATTTTCAAGACAAAACTTACTGTTACATTATAACTCTGTAATCACTGAAAAAGGGAGGCTTTGAAACAAAAACGAATAAAAAATTAAAAAGAAGATGATACCAAATATCGAGTGATGAGGATATAGAATGTGAGGACTAAATGGGAAATCATTTGGAATGATCAACAGTATGCAAATAGAAAAGACAGTTTTGTGGTAAAATCACACTTGAAATGTTAGTATCAAGCAGTGCTGCTTTAAAAAGCAGGACATTTTGTGGCGGTTGGTAAAAAGCACAAGATGCGCAAACTTTCGAAAATCTTGTCGCAACAGTTTTAGTTCTTTTTTTATCATTTTGCTTGTTTGCAAAATATTTTGTTAAGCATAAAATGGCCAAAATTCTTTTGAAATTAATCATAGATTTGAAAAATTCCAAAGTTTTCATGGAAGAATGACCATACAGTGAGCACATTTTTGTAAAGTTTTGTGAGTATGAAAAAAGGCATTTTTCTCCAAGTTTGCAATCGTGGGCCAAAGATTTGAATGTCACTCCTAAATAGATATTCTTGAAGATTGAAATGTATATATATATTGTACATATAGTTAAAAAATAGCGACAATAACATTTATAATGAAAACCATTGAGCCTCAATAATTTTTTTCACCCCCTCAGTTTGTCTCAAACAGCACCTATCGGTAGCGTGGCCGAGCGGTCTAAGGCGCTGGATTTAGGCTCCAGTCTCGCAAGAGGCGTGGGTTCAAATCCCACCGCTGCCATTTCTGTGTTTTCAAGATGACATCTTAGTGAAGTTGCGTGTTTTGTTTTCACAAAGATTTTTATCTGTTTTGTTTACTTCTTATTTTGTGTTATCTGATATTATTAAAACAGAGTATTTTGGAGTAGGTAACATTCTATATTGATAAAGATACATCTGTAAGAAAGTCTTAGTAAACATAGAATGACATCCACATTTTCAAGACAAAACTTACTGTTACATTATAACTCTGCAATCACTGAAAAAGGGAGGCTTTGAAACAAAAACGAATCAAAAGTTAAAAAGAAGATGATACCAAATATCGAGTGATGAGGATATAGAATGTGAGGACTAAATGGGAAATCATTTGGAATGATCAACAGTATGCAAATAGAAAAGACAGTTTTGTGGTAAAATCACACTTGAAATGTTAGTATCAAGCAGTGCTGCTTTAAAAAGCAGGACATTTTGTGGCAGTTGGTAAAAAGCACAAGATGCGCAAACTTTCGAAAATCTTGTCGCAACAGTTTTAGTTCTTTTTTTTATCATTTTGCTTGTTTGCAAAATATTTTGTTAAGCATAAAATGGTCAAAATTCTTTTGAAATTAATCATAGATTTGAAAAATTCCAACGTTTTCATGGAAGAATGACCATACAGTGAGCACATTTTTGCAAAGTTTTGTGTGTATGAAAAAAGGCATTTTTCTCCAAGTTTGCAATCGTGGGCCAAAGATTTGAATGTCACTCCTAAATAGATATTCTTGAAGATTGAAATGTATATATATATATTGTACACATATCTGTTTTTTTTACTTCTTATTTTGTGTTTTCTGATATTATTAAAACAGAGTATTTTGGAGTAGGTAACATTCTATATTGATAAAGATACATCTGTAAGAAAGCCTTAGTAAACATAGAATGACATCCACATTTTCAAGACAAAACTTACTGTTACATTATAACTCTGTAATCACTGAAAAAGGGAGGCTTTGAAACAAAAACGAATCAAAAGTTAAAAAGAAGATGATACCAAATATCGAGTGATGAGGATATAGGATGTGAAGATTAGATGTGAAATCATTTGGAAAGATCAACAATATGCAAATAGAAAAGACAGTTTTGTGGTAAAATCACACTTGAAATGTAAGTGACAAGCAGTGCTGCTTTAAAAAGCAGGACATTTTGTGGCAGTTGGTAAAAAGCACAAGATGCGCAAACTTTCGAAAATCTTGTCGCAACAGTTTTAGTTCTTTTTTTATCATTTTGCTTGTTTGCAAAATATTTTGTTAAGCATAAAATGGCCAAAATTCTTTTGAAATTAATCATAGATTTGAAAAATTCCAAAGTTTTCATGGAAGAATGACCATACAGTGAGCACATTTTTGCAAAGTTTTGTGTGTATGAAAAAAGGCATTTTTCTCCAAGTTTGCAATCGTGGGCAAAAGATTTGAATGTCACTCCTAAATAGATATTCTTGAAGATTGAAATGTATATATATATTGTACACATAGTTAAAAAATAGCCACAATAACATTTATAATGAAAACCATTGAGCCTCAATAATTTTTTTCACCCCCTCATTTTGTCTCAAACAGCACCTATCGGTAGCGTGGCCGAGCGGTCTAAGGCGCTGGATTTAGGCTCCAGTCTCGCAAGAGACGTGGGTTCAAATCCCACCGCTGCCATTTCTGTGTTTTCAAGATGACATCTTAGTGAAGTTACGTGTTTTGTTTTCACAAAGATTTTATCTGTTTTGTTTACTTCTTATTTTGTGTTTTCTGATATTATTAAAACAGAGTACTTTACAGGAACAAATCCTCCCTAAGTCTCCAGGTGGGACAACATCACAGACCTTGGTACTCTTGGCCGTTTATCATTCCAAATGAATTGGAACATAAGGGCCTGGATATGTTTCAGGGCTGCGATTGGGATGGGGACAGGGAGTGTTTGGAAGAAATAAAGAAGTCTCGGCAGGACGTTCATTTTTATTGATATAATTCTTCCAAACCAAGAAATTTGGAGCTTTTTCCATTTCTCCAGGTCTTTTTTTGATTTGGTTAAACAAGGGGGGTAGTTGGATTGGTATAGGGAGCTATAGGTGCTTGAGATTCTGACTCCTAGGTATTTAATATGGGTAGTGCTCCATCGATATTTATAGTTAGCTTGTAGGAGTCTCCATTCCTGGTCTAATAGGGATACGTTTAGAGCTTCTGACTTGTCCATATTGACTTTGTAGTCAGATACTGTGCCGAATTGGGATAGCACTCTTTGGAGATTGTGGAGGGAGACGTGGGGGTCCGCGAGGGTCAGGATCACATCATCAGCAAATAAAGAGATTTTGTATTCTGTTTCGCCAATTCTAATACCTTTAATGCTCTGATCTTCCCTAATTGTTGCCGCTAATGGTTCAATTGTTAGGGCGAATAACAGAGGGGAAAGGGGGCAACCCTGCCTGGTTCCATTTCTGATCTTAATGGGGTCCGAGAAGCCACCTGAACTTTTTACATGTGCTGTTGGGTTTTGATAGAGGGCTCTAACCCCCTGCAGGAAGGGGCCACTGAATCCAAATTTCAGCATAGTTTGATATAGGAAGGACCATTTGATTCTGTCAAACGCTTTTTCTGCGTCAAGACTAAGGATTATCGCTCTGGTTCCCGTGAGGCGCACATGGTCTATTATATCCACAATTTTGCGGGTGTTGTCAGAGGCCTGTCTACCTGACACAAATCCTACTTGATCTATATGAATGAGCCGTGGGAGAATTGAGTTGAGCCTGTTTGCCAAGATCTTGCTATTGAGTTTTAGATTGGTATTCAGAAGGGAGATTGGCCTATAGTTGCCACAAAGGTGAGGGTCTCTACCCTCGTGGATAATTGCCAGGTTTGCCGCGGTGATTGTAGAGGGGATCGGTTCCCCTTGCAGGAAAGAGTTGAACATATCTAAGAGGTAGGGGGAGAGAATCGGCAAGAATGTTTTATAATAAGCATTGGTAAACCCCTCCGGGCCGGGCTTTTTAGCTAATTTAAGGGAACCAATGGCTCCTGATAGTTCCTCCTGGGAGATTTCTTTATTTAGATCGTCTAGTTCCTTGTTCGTGAGGGATGGGAGGTTACAGTGCTCCAGGTATTGTGAAATTGTCTCGAGGGATGTCAGGTCATGGTTAGGGGGGTGTAAGTTGTAGAGGTCCGAATAAAAATCCGCAAATTCCTGCCCTATCTCTTTCTCCATATATGAAATTTAACCATTTTTAGTGCGGATTTTAGAGATTTGTGATTTGACTCGGGTGCCTCTGAGTTTAGTGGCCAAGAGCTTATCGGCCTTGTTGCCCTTGTCATAAATTTTTTGTCTGGACCATCTCAGTGCTCTCTCTACCTCTTCGAGTTGGGTGTGTTTGAGGGCTGCTCTAGTTTGGTTTAGTTGTTTGAATATTTTTTTGGAGACTGTGTGCTTATGCTGTTGTACAAGTTGCGCAATCTTATCTGTAAGGTCTTTTTGAAGCTTGAGTTTCTGTTTTTTCCTATGGGCCGTGACTGAGATTAGGTCGCCCCTGATTTAGGCCTTATGGGCCTCCCACAGCATTGCTGGGGCCGAGACTGACCCCTTATTAATTTGAAATTGTTGTCCTACCTCACCTGTCAAAGTTTTTCTGTAAGCGGTTTTACTGTTACATTTTACAGAGGGTGCTCGACCCTCTGACCGTTCCCATTCCATGTTCTGTGTCCCGGAAGTCTCCCCCGGGGTGTTCAACCCCTGACCTTCCTTGTTTCAATGAGTAAGATTATCTTTTCAGGGCTTGTTGAAGGTCCGCTTACCCCCACCTTTCCTCATGTGTCCGCCCCCCCCTACCCCTACCCAGACAGATTGTTCCGACACCTTTTTTGCTGCTCACCAGATTCCTACCAGCCACCAAGAACAAGGTGCCAGGCCTATTCAGCCTCCGCCCCTCCACCCCACACCCCCTCGGGTGCCCAGGTCCATCCGCTCTTGTCATGGGAAATCCAAGAGCCTCGGAGCTTATGAGAATGGGATTTGAACCAATGCATGCAGAGCACAATGGATTAGCAGTTCATTGCCTTAACCTCTCGGCCACCTCATCTATAGAAAAAAATAAAAAAGGTTTTTTTTAAAAACAATGCAAAAAAGGAAAAAAATGCAAAAATAATGTAACGATATAAAAATGCAAATATAATGATAAAAATAATGCAAAAAATCATGTCATGATATGATATGTCATGATATGTCATGATATGATTTGTCATGATATGTCATGATATGTCATGATATGATATGTCATGATAAGATATATGTTATGATATGATAAATGTCATGATATGATATATGTCATGATATGATAATATTTGATATGTCAAGATATTATGTCATGATATGTCACGATATGTGATTATATGTCATGATATAATATGATTTGTCATGATATGTCATGATATGACATATAAAAATGTTTAACAAAATAATGCAAAATGAATGACAAATAGAATGAAAAAAGAGAAAACCAACGATGAGAATGGGATTTGAAACCATGCGTGCAGAGCACAATGGATTAGCAGTCCATCGCCTTAACCTATCGGCCACCTCATCTATAGAAAAAAAAAGGATTTTTTCAAAAACAATGCAAAAAAGAAAAAAAATGCGAAAATTATGTAACGATATAAAAATGCAAATATAATTATAAAAATAATGCAAAAAATCATGTCATGATATGATATGTCATGATATGATATATGTCATGATATGATATGTCATGATATGATATATGTCATGATATGATATATGTCATGATATGATATATGTCATGATATGATATGATATTTTATATGTCATGATATTATGTTATGATGTAATATGATTTGTCATGATATGTCATGATATAATATGATTTGTCATGATATGTCATGATATGACATATTAAAATATTTAAAAAAATAATGCAAAATGAATGACAAATAGAATGAACAAAGAGAAAACCAACGATGAGAATGGGATTTGAACCAATGCATGCAGAGCACAATGGATTAGCAGTTCATTGCCTTAACCTCTCGGCCACCTCATCTATAGAAAAAAATAAAAAAGGTTTTTTTTAAAAACAATGCAAAAAAGGAAAAAAATGCAAAAATAATGTAACGATATATAAAAATGCAAATATAATGATAAAAATAATGCAAAAAATCATGTCATGATATGATATGTCATGATATGTCATGATATGATTTGTCATGATATGTCATGATATGTCATGATATGATATGTCATGATAAGATATATGTTATGATATGATAAATGTCATGATATGATATATGTCATGATATGATAATATTTGATATGTCATGATATTATGTCATGATATGTCATGATATGTGATTATATGTCATGATATAATATGATTTGTCATGATATGTCATGATATGACATATCAAAATATTAAATAAAATAATGCAAAATGAATGACAAATAGAATGAACAAAGAGAAAACCAACGATGAGAATGGGATTTGAACCCATGCGTGCAGAGCACAATGGATTAGCAGTCCATCGCCTTAACCTCTCGGCCACCTCATCTATAGATAAAAATAAAAAAGGATTTTTTTAAAAACAATGCAAAAAAAGAAGATAAAAATAATGCGAAAATTAATGTAACGATAAAAAAATTCAAATATAATTATAAAAAGAATGCAAAAAATCATGTCATGATATGATATGTCATGATATGTCATGATGTGATTTGTACAAATACTGTTTGTCATGATATGATATATGTCATGATATGATATATGTCATGATATGATATATTTCATGATATGATATATGTCATGATATGATATATGTCATGATATGATATGTCATGATATGATATATGTCATGATATGATATGATATTTGATATGTCATGATATTATGTCATGATATGTAACGATATGTGATTATATGTCATGATATAATATGATTTGTCATGATATGTCATGATATGACATATCAAAATATTTAACAAAATAATGCAAAATGAATGACAAATAGAAAAAAATGAAAAAGTATTTTTTTAAAAACAATGCAAAAAAGAAAAAAATGCAAAAATTATGTAACGATCTAAAAATTCAAATATAATGATAAAAATAATGCAAAAAATCATGTCATGATATGTCATGATATGTCATGATATAATTTGTCATGATATGTCATGATATGATATGTCATGATATGATATATGTCATGATATGATATGTCATGATATGATATATGTCATGATATGATATATGTCATGATATGATATGATATTTTATATGTCATGATATTATGTTATGATATAATTTGATTTGTCATGATATGTCATGATATAATATGATTTGTCATGATATGTCATGATATGACATATTAAAATATTTAAAAAAATAATGCAAAATGAATGACAAATAGAATGAACAAAGGGAAAACCAACGATGAGAATGGGATTTGAACCAATGCATGCACAGCACAATGGATTAGCAGTCCATTGCCTTAACCTCTCGGCCACCTCATCTATAGAAAAAAATTAAAATGTTTTTTTTTTAAAACAATGCAAAAAAGAAAAAAAATGCAAAAATAATGTAACGATATAAAAATGCAAATATAATGATAAAAATAATGCAAGAAATCATGTCATGATATGATATGTCATGATATGTCATGATATGATTTGTCATGATATGTCATGATATGATTTGTCATGATATGTCATGATATGTCATGATATGTCATGATATGATATATGTTATGATATGATAAATGTCATGATATGATATATGTCATGATATGATAATATTTCATATGTCATGATATTATGATAAATGTCATGATATGATATATGTCATGATATGATAATATTTGATATGTCATGATGTTATGTCATGATATGTCATGAAATGTGATTATATGTCATGATATAATATGATTTGTCATGATATGTCATGATATGACATATGAAAATATTTAATAAAATAATGCAAAATGAATGACAAATAGAATGAACAAAGAGAAAACCAACGATGAGAATGGGATTTGAACCCATGCGTGCAGAGCACAATGGATTAGCAGTCCATTGCCTTAACCTCTCGGCCACCTCATCTACAGATAAAAATAAAAAAGGATTTTTTTAAAAACAATGCAAAAAAAGAAGATAAAAATAATGCGAAAATTAATGTAACGATAAAAAAATTCAAATATAATTATAAAAAGAATGCAAAAAATCATGTCATGATAGGATATGTCATGATATGTCATGATATGATATATGTCATGATATGATATATGTCATGATATGATATATGTCATGATATGATATATGTCATGATATGATATATGTCATGATATGATATATTTCATGATATGATATATGTCATGATATGATATGTCATGATATGATATATGTCATGATATGATATGATATTTGATATGTCATGATATTATGTCATGATATGTAACGATATGTGATTATATGTCATGATATAATATGAATTGTCATGATATGTCATGATATGACATATCAAAATATTTAACAAAATAATGCAAAATGAATGACAAATAGAAAAAAATAAAAAAGGATTTTTTTAAAAAACAATGCAAAAAAGAAAAAAATGCAAAAATAATGTAACGATCTAAAAATTCAAATATAATGATAAAAATAATGCAAAAAATCATGTCATGATATGATATGTCATGATATGTCATGATATAATATGTCATGATATGTCATGATATGATATGTCATGATATTATATATGTCATGATATGATATGTAATGATATGATATATGTCATGATATGATATGATATTTGATATGTCATGATATTATGTCATGATATAATATGATTTGTCATGATATGTCATGATATAAAATGATTTGTCATGCTATGTCATGATATAAAATGATTTGTCATGGTATGTCATGATATGACATATCAAAATATTTAATAAAATAATGCAAAATGAATGACAAATAGAATGAACAAAGAGAAAACCAACGATGAGAATGGGATTTGAACCCATGCGTGCAGAGCACAATGGATTAGCAGTCCATCGCCTTAACCTCTCGGCCACCTCATCTATAGATAAAAATAAAAAAGGATTTTTTTAAAAACAATGCAAAAAAAGAAGATAAAAATAATGCGAAAATTAATGTAACGATAAAAAAATTCAAATATAATTATAAAAAGAATGCAAAAAATCATGTCATGATAGGATATGTCATGATATGTCATGATATGATATATGTCATGATATGATATATGTCATGATATGATATATGTCATGATATGATATATGTCATGATATGATATATTTCATGATATGATATGTCATGATATGATATATGTCATGATATGATATATGTCATGATATGATATATGTCATGATATGATATGATATTTTATATGTCATGATATTATGTTATGATGTAATATGATGTGTCATGATATGTCATGATATAATATGATTTGTCATGATATGTCATGATATGACATATTAAAATATTTAAAAAAATAATGCAAAATGAATGACAAATAGAATGAACAAAGAGAAAACCAACGATGAGAATGGGATTTGAACCAATGCATGCAGAGCACAATGGATTAGCAGTTCATTGCCTTAACCTCTCGGCCACCTCATCTATAGAAAAAAATAAAAAAGGTTTTTTTTAAAAACAATGCAAAAAAGGAAAAAAATGCAAAAATAATGTAACGATATAAAAATGCAAATATAATGATAAAAATAATGCAAAAAATCATGTCATGATATGATATGTCATGATATGTCATGATATGATTTGTCATGATATGTCATGATATGTCATGATATGATATGTCATGATAAGATATATGTTATGATATGATAAATGTCATGATATGATATATGTCATGATATGATAATATTTGATATGTCATGATATTATGTCATGATATGTCATGATATGTGATTATATGTCATGATATAATATGATTTGTCATGATATGTCATGATATGACATATCAAAATATTAAATAAAATAATGCAAAATGAATGACAAATAGAATGAACAAAGAGAAAACCAACGATGAGAAAGGGATTTGAACCCATGCGTGCAGAGCACAATGGATTAGCAGTCCATCGCCTTAACCTCTCGGCCACCTCATCTATAGATAAAAATAAAAAAGGATTTTTTTAAAAACAATGCAAAAAAAGAAGATAAAAATAATGCGAAAATTAATGTAACGATAAAAAAATTCAAATATAATTATAAAAAGAATGCAAAAAATCATGTCATGATATGATATGTCATGATATGTCATGATGTGATTTGTACAAATACTGTTTGTCATGATATGATATATGTCATGATATGATATATGTCATGATATGATATATTTCATGATATGATATATGTCATGATATGATATATGTCATGATATGATATGTCATGATATGATATATGTCATGATATGATATGATATTTGATATGTCATGATATTATGTCATGATATGTAACGATATGTGATTATATGTCATGATATAATATGATTTGTCATGATATGTCATGATATGACATATCAAAATATTTAACAAAATAATGCAAAATGAATGACAAATAGAAAAAAATGAAAAAGGATTTTTTTAAAAACAATGCAAAAAAGAAAAAAATGCAAAAATTATGTAACGATCTAAAAATTCAAATATAATGATAAAAATAATGCAAAAAATCATGTCATGATATGTCATGATATGTCATGATATAATTTGTCATGATATGTCATGATATGATATGTCATGATATGATATATGTCATGATATGATATGTCATGATATGATATATGTCATGATATGATATATGTCATGATATGATATATGTCATGATATGATATGATATTTTATATGTCATGATATTATGTTATGATATAATATGATTTGTCATGATATGTCATGATATAATATGATTTGTCATGATATGTCATGATATGACATATTAAAATATTTAAAAAAATAATGCAAAATGAATGACAAATAGAATGAACAAAGGGAAAACCAACGATGAGAATGGGATTTGAACCAATGAATGCACAGCACAATGGATTAGCAGTCCATTGCCTTAACCTCTCGGCCACCTCATCTATAGAAAAAAATAAAAATGTTTTTTTTTTTAAAACAATGCAAAAAAGAAAAAAAATGCAAAAATAATGTAACGATATAAAAATGCAAATATATTGATAAAAATAATGCAAAAAATCATGTCATGATATGATATGTCATGATATGTCATGATATGATTTGTCATGATATGTCATGATATGATTTGTCATGATATGTCATGATATGTCATGATATGTCATGATATGTCATGATATGATATATGTTATGATATGATAAATGTCATGATATGATATATGTCATGATATGATAATATTTCATATGTCATGATATTATGATAAATGTCATGATATGATATATGTCATGATATGATAATATTTGATATGTCATGATATTATGTCATGATATGTCATGAAATGTGATTATATGTCATGATATAATATGATTTGTCATGATATGATATGTCATGATATTATATATGTCATGATATGATATGTAATGATATGATATATGTCATGATATGATATGATATTTGATATGTCAAGATATTATGTCATGATATAATATGATTTGTCATGATATGTCATGATATAAAATGATTTGTCATGGTATGTCATGATATGACATATCAAAATATTTAATAAAATAATGCAAAATGAATGACAAATAGAATGAACAAAGAGAAAACCAACGATGAGAATGGGATTTGAACCCATGCGTGCAGAGCACAATGGATTAGCAGTCCATCGCCTTAACCTCTCGGCCACCTCATCTATAGATAAAAATAAAAAAGGATTTTTTTAAAAACAATGCAAAAAAAGAAGATAAAAATAATGCGAAAATTAATGTAACGATAAAAAAATTCAAATATAATTATAAAAAGAATGCAAAAAATCATGTCATGATAGGATATGTCATGATATGTCATGATATGATATATGTCATGATATGATATATGTCATGATATGATATATGTCATGATATGATATATGTCATGATATGATATATTTCATGATATGATATGTCATGATATGATATATGTCATGATATGATATATGTCATGATATGATATATGTCATGATATGATATGATATTTTATATGTCATGATATTATGTTATGATGTAATATGATGTGTCATGATATGTCATGATATAATATGATTTGTCATGATATGTCATGATATGACATATTAAAATATTTAAAAAAATAATGCAAAATGAATGACAAATAGAATGAACAAAGAGAAAACCAACGATGAGAATGGGATTTGAACCAATGCATGCAGAGCACAATGGATTAGCAGTTCATTGCCTTAACCTCTCGGCCACCTCATCTATAGAAAAAAATAAAAAAGGTTTTTTTTAAAAACAATGCAAAAAAGGAAAAAAATGCAAAAATAATGTAACGATATAAAAATGCAAATATAATGATAAAAATAATGCAAAAAATCATGTCATGATATGATATGTCATGATATGTCATGATATGATTTGTCATGATATGTCATGATATGTCATGATATGATATGTCATGATAAGATATATGTTATGATATGATAAATGTCATGATATGATATATGTCATGATATGATAATATTTGATATGTCATGATATTATGTCATGATATGTCATGATATGTGATTATATGTCATGATATAATATGATTTGTCATGATATGTCATGATATGACATATCAAAATATTAAATAAAATAATGCAAAATGAATGACAAATAGAATGAACAAAGAGAAAACCAACGATGAGAATGGGATTTGAACCCATGCGTGCAGAGCACAATGGATTAGCAGTCCATCGCCTTAACCTCTCGGCCACCTCATCTATAGATAAAAATAAAAAAGGATTTTTTTAAAAACAATGCAAAAAAAGAAGATAAAAATAATGCGAAAATTAATGTAACGATAAAAAAATTCAAATATAATTATAAAAAGAATGCAAAAAATCATGTCATGATATGATATGTCATGATATGTCATGATGTGATTTGTACAAATACTGTTTGTCATGATATGATATATGTCATGATATGATATATGTCATGATATGATATATTTCATGATATGATATATGTCATGATATGATATATGTCATGATATGATATGTCATGATATGATATATGTCATGATATGATATGATATTTGATATGTCATGATATTATGTCATGATATGTAACGATATGTGATTATATGTCATGATATAATATGATTTGTCATGATATGTCATGATATGACATATCAAAATATTTAACAAAATAATGCAAAATGAATGACAAATAGAAAAAAATGAAAAAGGATTTTTTTAAAAACAATGCAAAAAAGAAAAAAATGCAAAAATTATGTAACGATCTAAAAATTCAAATATAATGATAAAAATAATGCAAAAAATCATGTCATGATATGTCATGATATGTCATGATATAATTTGTCATGATATGTCATGATATGATATGTCATGATATGATATATGTCATGATATGATATGTCATGATATGATATATGTCATGATATGATATATGTCATGATATGATATATGTCATGATATGATATGATATTTTATATGTCATGATATTATGTTATGATATAATATGATTTGTCATGATATGTCATGATATAATATGATTTGTCATGATATGTCATGATATGACATATTAAAATATTTAAAAAAATAATGCAAAATGAATGACAAATAGAATGAACAAAGGGAAAACCAACGATGAGAATGGGATTTGAACCAATGAATGCACAGCACAATGGATTAGCAGTCCATTGCCTTAACCTCTCGGCCACCTCATCTATAGAAAAAAATAAAAATGTTTTTTTTTTTAAAACAATGCAAAAAAGAAAAAAAATGCAAAAATAATGTAACGATATAAAAATGCAAATATATTGATAAAAATAATGCAAAAAATCATGTCATGATATGATATGTCATGATATGTCATGATATGATTTGTCATGATATGTCATGATATGATTTGTCATGATATGTCATGATATGTCATGATATGTCATGATATGTCATGATATGATATATGTTATGATATGATAAATGTCATGATATGATATATGTCATGATATGATAATATTTCATATGTCATGATATTATGATAAATGTCATGATATGATATATGTCATGATATGATAATATTTGATATGTCATGATATTATGTCATGATATGTCATGAAATGTGATTATATGTCATGATATAATATGATTTGTCATGATATGATATGTCATGATATTATATATGTCATGATATGATATGTAATGATATGATATATGTCATGATATGATATGATATTTGATATGTCATGATATTATGTCATGATATAATATGATTTGTCATGATATGTCATGATATAAAATGATTTGTCATGCTATGTCATGATATAAAATGATTTGTCATGGTATGTCATGATATGACATATCAAAATATTTAATAAAATAATGCAAAATGAATGACAAATAGAATGAACAAAGAGAAAACCAACGATGAGAATGGGATTTGAACCCATGCGTGCAGAGCACAATGGATTAGCAGTCCATCGCCTTAACCTCTCGGCCACCTCATCTATAGAAAAAAATAAAAAAGGATTTTTTTTAAAAACAATGCAAAAAAAGAAGATAAAAATAATGCGAAAATTAATGTAACGATAAAAAAATTCAAATATAATTATAAAAAGAATGCAAAAAATCATGTCATGATATGATATGTCATGATATGTCATGATATGATTTGTACAAATACTGTATGTCATGATATGATATATGTCATGATATGATATATGTCATGATATGATATATGTCATGATATGATATGTCATGATATGATTTGTCATGATATGATTTGTCATGATATGATTTGTTATGATATGTCATGAAATGAAATATGGCATGATATGATATATGTCATGGTATAATATGTCATGATATGAAATGTCATGATATTATATATGTGATGATATGATAAAAGTCATGATATGATATATGTCATGATATGATATATGTCATGATATGATAATATTTGATATGTCATGATATTATGTCATGATATGTCACGATATGTGATTATATGTCATGATATAATATGATTTGTCATGATATGTTATGATATGACATATAAAAATATTTAACAAAATAATGCAAAATGAATGACAAATAGAATGAACAAAGCGAATACCAACGATGAGAATGGGATATGAACCCATGCATGCAGAGCACAATGGATTAGCAGTCCATCGCCTTAACCTATCGGCCACCACATCTATAGAAAAAAAAATAAAAAAGGATTTTTTTAAAAACAATGCAAAAAAGGAAAAAAATGCAAAAATAATGTAACGATATATAAAAATGCAAATATAATGATAAAAATAATGCAAAAAATCATGTCATGATATGATATGTCATGATATGTCATGATATGATTTGTCATGATATGTCATGATATGTCATGATATGATATGTCATGATAAGATATATGTTATGATATGATAAATGTCATGATATGATATATGTCATGATATGATAATATTTGATATGTCATGATATTATGTCATGATATGTCATGATATGTGATTATATGTCATGATATAATATGATTTGTCATGATATGTCATGATATGACATATCAAAATATTAAATAAAATAATGCAAAATGAATGACAAATAGAATGAACAAAGAGAAAACCAACGATGAGAATGGGATTTGAACCCATGCGTGCAGAGCACAATGGATTAGCAGTCCATCGCCTTAACCTCTCGGCCACCTCATCTATAGATAAAAATAAAAAAGGATTTTTTTAAAAACAATGCAAAAAAAGAAGATAAAAATAATGCGAAAATTAATGTAACGATAAAAAAATTCAAATATAATTATAAAAAGAATGCAAAAAATCATGTCATGATATGATATGTCATGATATGTCATGATGTGATTTGTACAAATACTGTTTGTCATGATATGATATATGTCATGATATGATATATGTCATGATATGATATATTTCATGATATGATATATGTCATGATATGATATATGTCATGATATGATATGTCATGATATGATATATGTCATGATATGATATGATATTTGATATGTCATGATATTATGTCATGATATGTAACGATATGTGATTATATGTCATGATATAATATGATTTGTCATGATATGTCATGATATGACATATCAAAATATTTAACAAAATAATGCAAAATGAATGACAAATAGAAAAAAATGAAAAAGTATTTTTTTAAAAACAATGCAAAAAAGAAAAAAATGCAAAAATTATGTAACGATCTAAAAATTCAAATATAATGATAAAAATAATGCAAAAAATCATGTCATGATATGTCATGATATGTCATGATATAATTTGTCATGATATGTCATGATATGATATGTCATGATATGATATATGTCATGATATGATATGTCATGATATGATATATGTCATGATATGATATATGTCATGATATGATATGATATTTTATATGTCATGATATTATGTTATGATATAATATGATTTGTCATGATATGTCATGATATAATATGATTTGTCATGATATGTCATGATATGACATATTAAAATATTTAAAAAAATAATGCAAAATGAATGACAAATAGAATGAACAAAGGGAAAACCAACGATGAGAATGGGATTTGAACCAATGCATGCACAGCACAATGGATTAGCAGTCCATTGCCTTAACCTCTCGGCCACCTCATCTATAGAAAAAAATTAAAATGTTTTTTTTTTTAAACAATGCAAAAAAGAAAAAAAATGCAAAAATAATGTAACGATATAAAAATGCAAATATAATGATAAAAATAATGCAAGAAATCATGTCATGATATGATATGTCATGATATGTCATGATATGATTTGTCATGATATGTCATGATATGATTTGTCATGATATGTCATGATATGTCATGATATGTCATGATATGATATATGTTATGATATGATAAATGTCATGATATGATATATGTCATGATATGATAATATTTCATATGTCATGATATTATGATAAATGTCATGATATGATATATGTCATGATATGATAATATTTCATATGTCATGATATTATGATAAATGTCATGATATGATATATGTCATGATATGATAATATTTGATATGTCATGATGTTATGTCATGATATGTCATGAAATGTGATTATATGTCATGATATAATATGATTTGTCATGATATGTCATGATATGACATATGAAAATATTTAATAAAATAATGCAAAATGAATGACAAATAGAATGAACAAAGAGAAAACCAACGATGAGAATGGGATTTGAACCCATGCGTGCAGAGCACAATGGATTAGCAGTCCATTGCCTTAACCTCTCGGCCACCTCATCTACAGATAAAAATAAAAAAGGATTTTTTTAAAAACAATGCAAAAAAAGAAGATAAAAATAATGCGAAAATTAATGTAACGATAAAAAAATTCAAATATAATTATAAAAAGAATGCAAAAAATCATGTCATGATAGGATATGTCATGATATGTCATGATATGATATATGTCATGATATGATATATGTCATGATATGATATATGTCATGATATGATATATGTCATGATATGATATATGTCATGATATGATATATTTCATGATATGATATATGTCATGATATGATATGTCATGATATGATATATGTCATGATATGATATGATATTTGATATGTCATGATATTATGTCATGATATGTAACGATATGTGATTATATGTCATGATATAATATGAATTGTCATGATATGTCATGATATGACATATCAAAATATTTAACAAAATAATGCAAAATGAATGACAAATAGAAAAAAATAAAAAAGGATTTTTTTAAAAAACAATGCAAAAAAGAAAAAAATGCAAAAATAATGTAACGATCTAAAAATTCAAATATAATGATAAAAATAATGCAAAAAATTATGTCATGATATGATATGTCATGATATGTCATGATATAATATGTCATGATATGTCATGATATGATATGTCATGATATTATATATGTCATGATATGATATGTAATGATATGATATATGTCATGATATGATATGATATTTGATATGTCATGATATTATGTCATGATATAATATGATTTGTCAT
This sequence comes from Ascaphus truei, assembly GCF_040206685.1. NCBI lineage: Eukaryota > Metazoa > Chordata > Amphibia > Anura > Ascaphidae > Ascaphus > Ascaphus truei. The sequence goes on along the minus strand of NW_027456999.1, from coordinate 143,626 downwards.
GATATGTCATGATATAAAATGATTTGTCATGCTATGTCATGATATAAAATGATTTGTCATGGTATGTCATGATATGACATATCAAAATATTTAATAAAATAATGCAAAATGAATGACAATTAGAATGAACAAAGAGAAAACCAACGATGAGAATGGGATTTGAACCCATGCGTGCAGAGCACAATGGATTAGCAGTCCATCGCCTTAACCTCTCGGCCACCTCATCTATAGATAAAAATAAAAAAGGATTTTTTTAAAAACAATGCAAAAAAAGAAGATAAAAATAATGCGAAAATTAATGTAACGATAAAAAAATTCAAATATAATTATAAAAAGAATGCAAAAAATCATGTCATGATAGGATATGTCATGATATGTCATGATATGATATATGTCATGATATGATATATGTCATGATATGATATATGTCATGATATGATATATGTCATGATATGATATATTTCATGATATGATATGTCATGATATGATATATGTCATGATATGATATATGTCATGATATGATATATGTCATGATATGATATGATATTTTATATGTCATGATATTATGTTATGATGTAATATGATTTGTCATGATATGTCATGATATAATATGATTTGTCATGATATGTCATGATATGACATATTAAAATATTTAAAAAAATAATGCAAAATGAATGACAAATAGAATGAACAAAGAGAAAACCAACGATGAGAATGGGATTTGAACCAATGCATGCAGAGCACAATGGATTAGCAGTTCATTGCCTTAACCTCTCGGCCACCTCATCTATAGAAAAAAATAAAAAAGGTTTTTTTTAAAAACAATGCAAAAAAGGAAAAAAATGCAAAAATAATGTAACGATATAAAAATGCAAATATAATGATAAAAATAATGCAAAAAATCATGTCATGATATGATATGTCATGATATGTCATGATATGATTTGTCATGATATGTCATGATATGTCATGATATGATATGTCATGATAAGATATATGTTATGATATGATAAATGTCATGATATGATATATGTCATGATATGATAATATTTGATATGTCATGATATTATGTCATGATATGTCATGATATGTGATTATATGTCATGATATAATATGATTTGTCATGATATGTCATGATATGACATATCAAAATATTAAATAAAATAATGCAAAATGAATGACAAATAGAATGAACAAAGAGAAAACCAACGATGAGAATGGGATTTGAACCCATGCGTGCAGAGCACAATGGATTAGCAGTCCATCGCCTTAACCTCTCGGCCACCTCATCTATAGATAAAAATAAAAAAGGATTTTTTTAAAAACAATGCAAAAAAAGAAGATAAAAATAATGCGAAAATTAATGTAACGATAAAAAAATTCAAATATAATTATAAAAAGAATGCAAAAAATCATGTCATGATATGATATGTCATGATATGTCATGATGTGATTTGTACAAATACTGTTTGTCATGATATGATATATGTCATGATATGATATATGTCATGATATGATATATTTCATGATATGATATATGTCATGATATGATATATGTCATGATATGATATGTCATGATATGATATATGTCATGATATGATATGATATTTGATATGTCATGATATTATGTCATGATATGTAACGATATGTGATTATATGTCATGATATAATATGATTTGTCATGATATGTCATGATATGACATATCAAAATATTTAACAAAATAATGCAAAATGAATGACAAATAGAAAAAAATGAAAAAGGATTTTTTTAAAAACAATGCAAAAAAGAAAAAAATGCAAAAATTATGTAACGATCTAAAAATTCAAATATAATGATAAAAATAATGCAAAAAATCATGTCATGATATGTCATGATATGTCATGATATAATTTGTCATGATATGTCATGATATGATATGTCATGATATGATATATGTCATGATATGATATGTCATGATATGATATATGTCATGATATGATATATGTCATGATATGATATATGTCATGATATGATATGATATTTTATATGTCATGATATTATGTTATGATATAATATGATTTGTCATGATATATCAGGATATAATATGATTTGTCATGATATGTCATGATATGACATATTAAAATATTTAAAAAAATAATGCAAAATGAATGACAAATAGAATGAACAAAGGGAAAACCAACGATGAGAATGGGATTTGAACCAATGCATGCACAGCACAATGGATTAGCAGTCCATTGCCTTAACCTCTCGGCCACCTCATCTATAGAAAAAAATTAAAATGTTTTTTTTTTTAAACAATGCAAAAAAGAAAAAAAATGCAAAAATAATGTAACGATATAAAAATGCAAATATAATGATAAAAATAATGCAAGAAATCATGTCATGATATGATATGTCATGATATGTCATGATATGATTTGTCATGATATGTCATGATATGATTTGTCATGATATGTCATGATATGTCATGATATGTCATGATATGATATATGTTATGATATGATAAATGTCATGATATGATATATGTCATGATATGATAATATTTCATATGTCATGATATTATGATAAATGTCATGATATGATATATGTCATGATATGATAATATTTCATATGTCATGATATTATGATAAATGTCATGATATGATATATGTCATGATATGATAATATTTGATATGTCATGATGTTATGTCATGATATGTCATGAAATGTGATTATATGTCATGATATAATATGATTTGTCATGATATGTCATGATATGACATATGAAAATATTTAATAAAATAATGCAAAATGAATGACAAATAGAATGAACAAAGAGAAAACCAACGATGAGAATGGGATTTGAACCCATGCGTGCAGAGCACAATGGATTAGCAGTCCATCGCCTTAACCTCTCGGCCACCTCATCTATAGATAAAAATAAAAAAGGATTTTTTTAAAAACAATGCAAAAAAAGAAGATAAAAATAATGCGAAAATTAATGTAACGATAAAAAAATTCAAATATAATTATAAAAAGAATGCAAAAAATCATGTCATGATAGGATATGTCATGATATGTCATGATATGATATATGTCATGATATGATATATGTCATGATATGATATATGTCATGATATGATATATGTCATGATATGATATATGTCATGATATGATATATTTCATGATATGATATATGTCATGATATGATATGTCATGATATGATATATGTCATGATATGATATGATATTTGATATGTCATGATATTATGTCATGATATGTAACGATATGTGATTATATGTCATGATATAATATGAATTGTCATGATATGTCATGATATGACATATCAAAATATTTAACAAAATAATGCAAAATGAATGACAAATAGAAAAAAATAAAAAAGGATTTTTTTAAAAAACAATGCAAAAAAGAAAAAAATGCAAAAATAATGTAACGATCTAAAAATTCAAATATAATGATAAAAATAATGCAAAAAATTATGTCATGATATGATATGTCATGATATGTCATGATATAATATGTCATGATATGTCATGATATGATATGTCATGATATTATATATGTCATGATATGATATGTAATGATATGATATATGTCATGATATGATATGATATTTGATATGTCATGATATTATGTCATGATATAATATGATTTGTCATGATATGTCATGATATAAAATGATTTGTCATGCTATGTCATGATATAAAATGATTTGTCATGGTATGTCATGATATGACATATCAAAATATTTAATAAAATAATGCAAAATGAATGACAATTAGAATGAACAAAGAGAAAACCAACGATGAGAATGGGATTTGAACCCATGCGTGCAGAGCACAATGGATTAGCAGTCCATCGCCTTAACCTCTCGGCCACCTCATCTATAGATAAAAATAAAAAAGGATTTTTTTAAAAACAATGCAAAAAAAGAAGATAAAAATAATGCGAAAATTAATGTAACGATAAAAAAATTCAAATATAATTATAAAAAGAATGCAAAAAATCATGTCATGATAGGATATGTCATGATATGTCATGATATGATATATGTCATGATATGATATATGTCATGATATGATATATGTCATGATATGATATATGTCATGATATGATATATTTCATGATATGATATGTCATGATATGATATATGTCATGATATGATATATGTCATGATATGATATATGTCATGATATGATATGATATTTTATATGTCATGATATTATGTTATGATGTAATATGATTTGTCATGATATGTCATGATATAATATGATTTGTCATGATATGTCATGATATGACATATTAAAATATTTAAAAAAATAATGCAAAATGAATGACAAATAGAATGAACAAAGAGAAAACCAACGATGAGAATGGGATTTGAACCAATGCATGCAGAGCACAATGGATTAGCAGTTCATTGCCTTAACCTCTCGGCCACCTCATCTATAGAAAAAAATAAAAAAGGTTTTTTTTAAAAACAATGCAAAAAAGGAAAAAAATGCAAAAATAATGTAACGATATAAAAATGCAAATATAATGATAAAAATAATGCAAAAAATCATGTCATGATATGATATGTCATGATATGTCATGATATGATTTGTCATGATATGTCATGATATGTCATGATATGATATGTCATGATAAGATATATGTTATGATATGATAAATGTCATGATATGATATATGTCATGATATGATAATATTTGATATGTCATGATATTATGTCATGATATGTCATGATATGTGATTATATGTCATGATATAATATGATTTGTCATGATATGTCATGATATGACATATCAAAATATTAAATAAAATAATGCAAAATGAATGACAAATAGAATGAACAAAGAGAAAACCAACGATGAGAATGGGATTTGAACCCATGCGTGCAGAGCACAATGGATTAGCAGTCCATCGCCTTAACCTCTCGGCCACCTCATCTATAGATAAAAATAAAAAAGGATTTTTTTAAAAACAATGCAAAAAAAGAAGATAAAAATAATGCGAAAATTAATGTAACGATAAAAAAATTCAAATATAATTATAAAAAGAATGCAAAAAATCATGTCATGATATGATATGTCATGATATGTCATGATGTGATTTGTACAAATACTGTTTGTCATGATATGATATATGTCATGATATGATATATGTCATGATATGATATATTTCATGATATGATATATGTCATGATATGATATATGTCATGATATGATATGTCATGATATGATATATGTCATGATATGATATGATATTTGATATGTCATGATATTATGTCATGATATGTAACGATATGTGATTATATGTCATGATATAATATGATTTGTCATGATATGTCATGATATGACATATCAAAATATTTAACAAAATAATGCAAAATGAATGACAAATAGAAAAAAATGAAAAAGGATTTTTTTAAAAACAATGCAAAAAAGAAAAAAATGCAAAAATTATGTAACGATCTAAAAATTCAAATATAATGATAAAAATAATGCAAAAAATCATGTCATGATATGTCATGATATGTCATGATATAATTTGTCATGATATGTCATGATATGATATGTCATGATATGATATATGTCATGATATGATATGTCATGATATGATATATGTCATGATATGATATATGTCATGATATGATATATGTCATGATATGATATGATATTTTATATGTCATGATATTATGTTATGATATAATATGATTTGTCATGATATGTCATGATATAATATGATTTGTCATGATATGTCATGATATGACATATTAAAATATTTAAAAAAATAATGCAAAATGAATGACAAATAGAATGAACAAAGGGAAAACCAACGATGAGAATGGGATTTGAACCAATGAATGCACAGCACAATGGATTAGCAGTCCATTGCCTTAACCTCTCGGCCACCTCATCTATAGAAAAAAATAAAAATGTTTTTTTTTTAAAACAATGCAAAAAAGAAAAAAAATGCAAAAATAATGTAACGATATAAAAATGCAAATATATTGATAAAAATAATGCAAAAAATCATGTCATGATATGATATGTCATGATATGTCATGATATGATTTGTCATGATATGTCATGATATGATTTGTCATGATATGTCATGATATGTCATGATATGTCATGATATGTCATGATATGATATATGTTATGATATGATAAATGTCATGATATGATATATGTCATGATATGATAATATTTCATATGTCATGATATTATGATAAATGTCATGATATGATATATGTCATGATATGATAATATTTGATATGTCATGATATTATGTCATGATATGTCATGAAATGTGATTATATGTCATGATATAATATGATTTGTCATGATATGATATGTCATGATATTATATATGTCATGATATGATATGTAATGATATGATATATGTCATGATATGATATGATATTTGATATGTCATGATATTATGTCATGATATAATATGATTTGTCATGATATGTCATGATATAAAATGATTTGTCATGCTATGTCATGATATAAAATGATTTGTCATGGTATGTCATGATATGACATATCAAAATATTTAATAAAATAATGCAAAATGAATGACAAATAGAATGAACAAAGAGAAAACCAACGATGAGAATGGGATTTGAACCCATGCGTGCAGAGCACAATGGATTAGCAGTCCATCGCCTTAACCTCTCGGCCACCTCATCTATAGAAAAAAATAAAAAAGGATTTTTTTTAAAAACAATGCAAAAAAAGAAGATAAAAATAATGCGAAAATTAATGTAACGATAAAAAAATTCAAATATAATTATAAAAAGAATGCAAAAAATCATGTCATGATATGATATGTCATGATATGTCATGATATGATTTGTACAAATACTGTATGTCATGATATGATATATGTCATGATATGATATATGTCATGATATGATATATGTCATGATATGATATGTCATGATATGATTTGTCATGATATGATTTGTCATGATATGATTTGTTATGATATGTCATGAAATGAAATATGGCATGATATGATATATGTCATGGTATAATATGTCATGATATGAAATGTCATGATATTATATATGTGATGATATGATAAAAGTCATGATATGATATATGTCATGATATGATATATGTCATGATATGATAATATTTGATATGTCATGATATTATGTCATGATATGTCACGATATGTGATTATATGTCATGATATAATATGATTTGTCATGATATGTTATGATATGACATATAAAAATATTTAACAAAATAATGCAAAATGAATGACAAATAGAATGAACAAAGCGAATACCAACGATGAGAATGGGATATGAACCCATGCATGCAGAGCACAATGGATTAGCAGTCCATCGCCTTAACCTATCGGCCACCACATCTATAGAAAAAAAAATAAAAAAGGATTTTTTTAAAAACAATGCAAAAAAGAAAAAAAATGCGAAAATTATGTAACGATATAAAAATGCAAATATAATTATAAAAATAATGCAAAAAATCATGTCATGATATGATATGTCATGATATGTCATGATATAATTTGTCATGATATGTCATGATATGATATGTCATGATATGATATATGTCATGAGATGATATGTCATGATATGATATATGTCATGATATGATATATGTCATGATATGATATGATATTTGATATGTCAAGATATTATGTCATGATATAATATGATTAGTCATGATATGTCATGATATAAAATGATTTGTCATGGTATGTCATGATATGACATATCAAAATATTTAATAAAATAATGCAAAATGAATGACAAATAGAATGAACAAAGAGAAAACCAACGATGAGAATGGGATTTGAACCCATGCGTGCAGAGCACAAAGGATTAGCAGTCCATCGCCTTAACCTCTCTGCCACCTCATCTATAGAAAAAAATAAAAAAGGATTTTTTTAAAAACAATGCAAAAAAAGAAGATAAAAATAATGCAAAAATTAATGTAACGATAAAAAAATTCAAATATAATTATAAAAAGAATGCAAAAAATCATGTCATGATATGATATGATTTGTACAAATACTGTATGTCATGATATGATATATGTCATGATATGATATATGTCATGATATGATATATGTCATTGTTTGATATGTCATGATATGATATATGTCATGAAGTGATATATGTCATGATATGATATATGTCATGATATAATATGTCATGATATGAAATGTCATGATATTATATATGTGATGATATGATAAAAGTCATGATATGATATATGTCATGATATGATAATATTTGATATGTCATGATATTATGTCATGATATGTCACGATATGTGATTATATGTCATGATATAATATGATTTGTCATGATATGTCATGATATGACATATAAAAATATTTAACAAAATAATGCAAAATGAATGACAAATAGAATGAACAAAGCGAATACCAACGATGAGAATGGGATATGAACCCATGCATGCAGAGCACAATGGATTAGCAGTCCATCGCCTTAACCTCTTGGCCACCTCATCTATAGAAAAGAATAAAAAAGTTTTTTTTTAAAAACAATGCAAAAAAGAAAAAAAATGCGAAAATTATGTAACGATATAAAAATGCAAATATAATTATAAAAATAATGCAAAAAATCATGTCATGATATGATATGTCATAATATGTCATGATATAATTTGTCATGATATGTCATGATATGTCATGATATGATATATGTCATGATATGATATGTCATGATATGATATATGTCATGATATGATATGATATTTGATATGTCATGATATTATGTAATGATATAATATGATTTGTCATGATATGACATGATATAATATGATTTGTCATGATATGTCATGATATGTCATGATATGATTTGTACAAATACTGTTTGTCATGATATGATATATGTCATGATATGATATATGTCATGATATGATATATGTCATGATATGATATGTCATGATATGATATATGTCATGATATGATATGTCATGATATGATATATGTCATGATATGATATGTCATGATATGATATATGTCATGATATGATATGATATTTTATATGTCATGATATTATGTTATGATATAATATGATTTGTCATGATATGTCATGATATAATATGATTTGTCATGATATGTCATGATATGACATATTAAAATATTTAAAAAATAATGCAAAATGAATGACAAATAGAATGAACAAAGAGAAAACCAACGATGAGAATGGGATTTGAACCAATGCATGCAGAGCACAATGGATTAGCAGTCCATCGCCTTAACCTCTCGGCCACCTCATCTATAGATAACAATAAAAAATGATTTTTTTTAAAAACAATGCAAAAAAAGAAGATAAAAATAATGCGAAAATTAATGTAACGATAAAAAAATTCAAATATAATTATAAAAAGAATGCAAAAAATCATGATATGATATGTCATGATATGTCATGATATGATTTGTACAAAAACTGTATGTCATGATATGATATATCATTGCTCCTGAGGAAGTTGTCTAGTACGACGAAACGCGTAGAGCCACTTTCATTGCTGTAGCTGCTCTTTCTACTGAAGGCTTCAGAGTTGCTGAGTTCCCCCACCGTTTGCCTCCAAGACCGGATGCCGTCACCCCAACAGCGGATGTGACGTCAGATGCCATCTCCCACCCGGTCTGTTGTGAGTCTAAGGAGAAGATCCCCGGTGAGCTGCTCCACACTGAACCAGCACTCCATTTGCCTCAAGTAAAGCCTTATGTGAACTATGATTATGTACACAATGTGAGTACAATTCCTAAAATTTGTTGTTTGTTTATATAAATTTTATGCACGATCGACACTATGGTCTGCCTTTCTTTTGCATGTCTCTGATCCACTCACATCTACTGACGTCTGAGCTGAGGTGCTGATTTCTTATGCTGTAAACCTGGGCTGTTGTTCCTGAAGATCCTGACACCTTTCTACCTGCTGTGTAGATCAATGCTTTTTACCTTTTGACCTGCTGTAAGTAGGCATTGCTATAGAGCCAAGACATACATGTTTTATCCAGATTGAAAAGAACTTATTACACTATTGTATGCATTTATTTTTTATTTTTCATGGTGTATCCCTGCTATCTTCGCTCCCTTCCCATCCCGGACATGTTATGATATATGTCATGATATGATATATGTCATGATATGATATATGTCATGATATGATATATGTCATGATATGATATATGTCATGATATGATATATGTCATGATATGTTATGTCATGATATGATATATGTCATGATATGATATATGTCATGATATGATATATTTCATGATATGATATATGTCATGATATGATATGTCATGATATGATATATGTCATGATATGATATGATATTTGATATGTCATGATATTATGTCATGATATGTAACGATATGTGATTATATGTCATGATATAATATGATTTGTCATGATATGTCATGATATGTTTTGACATATCAAAATATTTAACAAAATAATGCAAAATGAATGACAAATAGAAAAAAATAAAAAACGATTTTTTTAAAACAATGCAAAAAAGAAAAAAATGCAAAAATAATGTAACGATCTAAAAATTCAAATATAATGATAAAAATAATGCAAAAAATCATGTCATGATATGATATGTTATGATATGTCATGATATGATATGTCATGATATGTCATGATATGATATGTCATGATATTATATATGTCATGATATGATATGTAATGATATGATATATGTCATGATATGATATGATATTTGATATGTCAAGATATTATGTCATGATATAATATTATTTGTCATGATATGTCATGATATAAAATGATTTGTCATGATATGTCATGATATAAAATGATTTGTCATGGTATGTCATGATATGACATATCAAAATATTTAATAAAATAATGCAAAATGAATGACAAATAGAATGAACAAAGAGAAAACCAACAATGAGAATGGGATTTGAACCCATGCACGCAGAACACAATGGATTAGCAGTCCATCACCTTAACCTCTCGGCCAACTCAACTATAGAAAAAAACAAAAAAGGATTTTTTTTAAAAACAATGCAAAAAAGAATAAAATGCAAAAATAATGTAACGATATAAAAATGCAAATATAATTATAAAAATAATGCAAAAAATCATGTCATGATATGATATGTCATGATATGTCATGATATAATTTGTCAAAATATGTCATGATATGATATGTCATGATATGATATATGTCATGATATGATATGTCATGATATGATATATGTCATGATATGATATATGTCATGATATGATATGATATTTTATATGTCATGATACTGCACCGACACACTTTATTCTAGCAAATACCCAGTATGTACCTGGCAGATACCTGGAATGCGCCGCTTCTCACCTCTGACAAGCCCCGTTGCGTTTGCCTTCACAGCCTGGGTTCATGCCTGGCTGACGGGCGGCTGATCTGTTAAATGATAATGATTAGGATTTAATAGGCTGCAATGCTTCGCGTGTCTACCAGATGGCATAAATTCATGAATTGTAATGCAGTATATATATATATACTGTGCAATATTGCAGCCAGCGGGAATAAAATGCTTCAATCCCTGCCTGGAAAATACCTCAATGCACTCGGGCAGAAAACAGTCACAAACCTCAATACACCCGGGTATACCCGAATTCGTGGGACTAGCCGAGCTCGAATAAAGTGTGTCGCCAGTGTATTATGTTATGATATAATATGATTTGTCATGATATGTCATGATATAAAATGATTTGTCATGGTATGTCATGATATGACATATCAAAATATTTAATAAAATAATGCAAAATGAATGACAAATAGAATGAACAAAGAGAAAACCAACGATGAGAATGGGATTTGAACCCATGCGTGCAGAGCACAATGGATTAGCAGTCCATCGCCTTAACCTCTCGGCCACCTCATCTATAGAAAAAAATAAAAAAGGATTTTTTTAAAAACAATGCAAAAAAAGAAGATAAAAATAATGCGAAAATTAATGTAACGATAAAAAAATTCAAATATAATTATAAAAAGAATGCAAAAAATCATGTCATGATATGATATGATTTGTACAAATACTGTATGTCATGATATGATATATGTCATGATATGATATATGTCATGATATATGTCATGATATGATTTGTCATGATATGATTTGTCATGATATAATTTGTTATGATATGCCATGAAATGATATATGTCATGATATGATATATGTCATATATGATATATGTCATATGTCATGATATGAAATGTCATGATATTATATATGTGATGATATGATAAAAGTCATGATATGATATATGTCATGATATGATAATATTTGATATGTCATGATATTATGTCATGATATGTCACGATATGTGATTATATGTCATGATATAATATGATTTGTCATGATATGTCATGATATGTCATATCAAAATATTTAACAAAATAATGTAAAATGAATGACAAATAGAATGAACATAGCAAATACCAACGATGAGAATGGGATATGAACCCATGCATGCAGAGCACAATAGATTAGCAGTCCATCGCCTTAACCTATCGGCCACCACATCTACAGTATAGAAAAAAAAAAAGGATTTTTTTAAAAACAATGCAAAAAAGAAAAAAAATGCGAAAATTATGTAACGATATAAAATGCACATATAATTATAAAAATAATGCAAAAAATCATGTCATGATATGATATGTCATGATATGTCATGATATAATTTGTCATGATATGTCATGATATGTCATGATATGATATATGTCATGATATGATATGTCATGATATGATATATGTCATGATATGATATATGTCATGATATGATATATGTCATGATATGATATATGTCATGATATGATATGATATTTTATATGTCATGATATTATGTTATGATATAATATGATTTGTCATGATATGTCATGATATAATATGGTTTGTCATGATATGTCATGATATGACATATCAAAACATTTAATAAAATAATGCAAAATGAATGACAAATAGAATGAACAAAGAGAAAACCAACGATGAGAATGGGATTTGAACCCATGCGTGCAGAGCACAATGGATTAGCAGTCCATCGCCTTAACCTCTCGGCCACCTCATCTATAGATAAAAATAAAAAAGGATTTTTTTAAAAACAATGCAAAAAAGAAGATAAAAATAATGCGAAAATTAATGTAACGATAAAAAAATTCAAATATAATTATAAAAAGAATGCAAAAAATCATGTCATGATATGGTATGTCATGATATGTCATGATATGATTTGTACAAATACTGTATGTCATGATATGATATATGTCATGATATGATATGTCATGATATGATATATGTCATGATATGATATGATATTTGATATGTCATGATATTATGTCATGATATGTAACGATATGTGATTATATGTCATGATATAATATGATTTGTCATGATATGTCATGATATGACATATCAAAATATTTAACAAAATAATGCAAAATGAATGACAAATAGAAAAAAAATAAAAAAGGATTTTTTTAAAAACAATGCAAAAAAAAAATGCAAAAATAATGTAACGATCTAAAAATTCAAATGTAATGATAAAAATAATGCAAAAAATCATGTCATGATATGATATGTCATTATATGTCATGATATGTCATGATATGTCATGATATGATATGTCATGATATGTCATGATATGATATGTCATGATATGATATTTGATATGTCATGATATTATGTCATGATATGTAACGATATGTGATTATATGTCATGATATAATATGATTTGTCATGATATGTCATGATATGTCATGATATGACATATCAAAATATTTAACAAAATAATGCAAAATGAATGACAAATAGAAAAAAATAAAAAATGATTTTTTAAAAACAATGCAAAAAAGAAAAAAATGCAAAACTAATGTAACGATCTAAAAATTCAAATATAATGATAAAAATAATGCAAAAAATCATGTCATGATATGATATGTCATGATATGTCATGATATGATATGTCATGATATGTCATGATATGATATGTCATGATATTATATATGTCATGATATGATATGTAATGATATGATATATGTCATGATATGATATGATATTTGATATGTCAAGATATTATGTCATGATATAATATGATTTGTCATGATATGTCATGATATAAAATGATTTGTCATGATATGTCATGATATAAAATGATTTGTCATGGTATGTCATGATATGACATATCAAAATATTTAATAAAATAATGCAAAATGAATGACAAATAGAATGAACAAAGAGAAAACCAACGATGAGAATGGGATTTTAACCCATGCATGCAGAGCACAATGGATTAGCAGTCCATCGCCTTAACCTCTCGGCCACCTCATTTATAGAAAAAAATAAAAAAGGATTTTTTTAAAAACAATGCAAAAAAAGAAGATAAAAATAATGCGAAAATTAATGTAACGATAAAAAAATTCAAATATAATTATAAAAAGAATGCAAAAAATCATGTCATGATATGATATGATTTGTACAAATACTGTATGTCATGATATGATATATGTCATGATATGATATATGTCATGATATATGTCATGATATGATTTATCATGATATGATTTGTCATGATATAATTTGGTATGATATGTCATGAAATGATATATGTCATGATATGATATATGTCATGATATAATATGTCATGATATGATAATATTTGATATGTCATGATATTATGTCATGATATGTCACGATATGTGATTATATGTCATGATATAATATGATTTGTCATGATATGTCATGATATGATATATATGTCATGATATGATATGTCATGATATGATATATGTCATGATATGATATGTCATGATATGATATATGTCATGATATGATATATGTCATGATATGATATATGTCATGATATGATATGATATTTTATATGTCATGATATTATGTTATGATATAATATGATTTGTCATGATATGTCATGATATAATATGATTTGTCATGATATGTCATGATATGACATATTAAAATTGTTTAACAAAATAATGCAAAATGAATGACAAATAGAATGAACAAAGAGAAAACCAACGATGAGAATGGGATTTGAACCCATGAATGCAGAACACAATAGATTAGCAGTCCATCACCTTAACCTCTTGGCCAACTCATCTATATAAAATAATTAAAAAGGATTTTTTTTAAAAACAATGCAAAAAAGAATAAAATGCAAAAATAATGTAACGATATAAAAATGCAAATATAATTATAAAAATAATGCAAAAAATCATGTCATGATATGATATGTCATGATATGTCATAATATAATTTGTCATAATATGTCATGATATGATATATGTCATGATATGATATATGTCATGATATGATATGTCATGATATGATATATGTCATGATATGATATATGTCATGATATTTTATATGTCATGATATTATGTTATGATAATATGATTTGTCATGATATGTCATGATATAATATCATTTGTCATGATATGTCATGATATGACATATCAAAATATTTAACAAAATAATGCAAAATGAATGACAAATAGAATGAACAAAGCGAATACCAACGATGAGAATGCATGCATGCAGAGCACAATAGATTAGCAGTCCATCGCCTTAACCTATCGGCCACCACATCTATAGAAAAAAAATAAAAACGGATTTTTTTAAAAACAATGCAAAAAAGAATAAAATGCAAAAATAATGTAACGATATAAAAATGCAAATATAATTATAAAAATAATGCAAAAAATCATGTCATGATATGATATGTCATGATATGTCATGATATAATTTGTCATAATATGTCATGATATGATATATGTCATGATATGATATGTCATGATATGATATATGTCATGATATGATATATGTCATGATATGATATGATATTTTATATGTCATGATATTATGTTATGATATAATATGATTTGTCATGATATGTCATGATATAATATGATTTGTCATGATATGTCATGATATGACATATTAAAATATTTAAAAAATAATGCAAAATGAATGACAAATAGAATGAACAAAGAGAAAACCAACGATGAGAATGGGATTTGAACCAATGCATGCAGAGCACAATGGATTAGCAGTCCATCGCCTTAACCTCTCGGCCACCTCATCTATAGATAAAAAATAAAAAAGGATTTTTTTAAAAACAATGCAAAAAAAGAAGATAAAAATAATGCGAAAATTAATGTAACGATAAAAAAATTCAAATATAATTATAAAAAGAATGCAAAAATCATGTCATGATATGATATGTCATGATATGTCATGATATGATTTGTACAAATACTGTATGTCATGATATTATATATGTCATGACATGATATATGTCATGATATGATATATGTCATGATATGATATGTCATGATATGATATATGTCATGATATGATATGATATTTGATATGTCATGATATTATGTCATGATATGTAACGATATGTGATTATATGTCATGATATAATATGATTTGTCATGATATGTCATGATATGTCATGATATGACATATCAAAATATTTAACAAAATAATGCAAAATGAATGACAAATAGAAAAAAATAAAAAAGGATTTTTTTAAAAACAATGCAAAAAAGAAAAAAATGCAAAAATAATGTAACGCTCTAAAAATTCAAATATAATGATAAAAATAATGCAAAAAATCATGTCATGATATGATATGTCATGATATGTCATGATACACTACCGACACACTTTATTGAAGTGTGGTCGGTACCGCAAGCCGGGAAATCTCCCGGCTTGCTAGTGGCCGCCCCTCGGAGTGCCGCGCGTCATAGACGCGCGGTCACGCGTCATCGGGAGCGTGCGCCCCCTGCACGCGTGTCCAGGGGCTCCCCGAGGGAGCCCTGGTGTCCCGCGATCGCGGGACAGCGGCAGGGGGTGCCGGGGGACCCGGCGGACCCGGCAGCGGTAGGGAGAGCGCCCCGATCGGAGGGCGCTCTTCCGCTGCTTCGGCGCGCGCCCGTCACACTCGGGCGCGCGCCAGGCTACTGCTGCGGCACAGAACGGGCAAATGCTCGAATAAACTGTGCCGCAGCAGTATGATATGTCATGATATTATATATGTCATGATATGATATGTAATGATATGATATATGTCATGATATGATATGATATTTGATATGTCAAGATATTATGTCATGATATAATATGATTTGTCATGATATGTCATGATATAAAATGATTTGTCATGGTATGTCATGATATGACATATCAAAATATTTAATAAAATAATGCAAAATGAATGACAAATAGAATGAACAAAGAGAAAACCAACGATGAGAATGGGATTTGAACCCATGCGTGCAGAGCACAATGGATTAGAAGTCCATCGCCTTAACCTCTCGGCCACCTCATTAATAGAAAAAAATAAAAAAGGATTTTTTTAAAAACAATCCAAAAAAAAAGATAAAAATAATGCGAAAATTAATGTAACGATAAAAAAATTCAAATATAATTATAAAAAGAATGCAAAAAATCATGTCATAATATGATATGTCATGATATGACATGATATGATTTGTACAAATACTGTATGTCATGATATGATATATGTCATGATATGATATATGTCATGATATGATATATGTCATGATATGATATATGTCATGATATGATATATGTCATGAAATGATATGTGTCATGATATGATATGATATTTGATATGTCATGATATTATGTCATGATATGTAACGATATGTGATTATATGTCATGATATAATATGATTTGTCATGATATGTCATGATATGACATATCAAAATATTTAACAAAATAATGCAAAATGAATGACAAATAGAAAAAAATAAAAAAGGATTTTTTTAAAAACAATGCAAAAAAAAAAATGCAAAAATAATGTAACGATCTAAAAATTCAAATGTAATGATAAAAATAATGCAAAAAATCATGTCATGATATGATATGTCATGATATGTCATGATATGTCATGATATGTCATGATATGATATGTCATGATATGTCATGATATGATATGTCATGATATGATATATGTCATGATATGATATGATATTTGATATGTCATGATATTATGTCATGATATGTAACGATATGTGATTATATGTCATGATATAATATGATTTGTCATGATATGTCATGATATGTCATGATATGACATATCAAAATATTTAACAAAATAATGCAAAATGAATGACAAATAGAAAAAAATATAAAATGATTTTTTAAAAACAATGCAAAAAAGAAAAAAATGCAAAAATAATGTAACGATCTAAAAATTCAAATATAATGATAAAAATAATGCAAAAAATCATGTCATGATATGATATGTCATGATATGTCATGATATGATATGATATGTCATGATATTATATATGTCATGATATGATATGTAATGATATGATATATGTCATGATATGATATGATATTTGATATGTCAAGATATTATGTCATGATATAATATGATTTGTCATGATATGTCATGATATAAAATGATTTGTCATGATATGTCATGATATGACATATTAAAATATTTAAAAAATAATGCAAAATGAATGACAAATAGAATGAACAAAGAGAAAACCAACGATGAGAATGGGATTTGAACCAATGCATGCAGAGCACAATGGATTAGCAGTCCATCGCCTTAACCTCTCGGCCACCTCATCTATAGATAAAAAATAAAAAAGGATTTTTTTAAAAACAATGCAAAAAAAGAAGATAAAAATAATGCGAAAATTAATGTAACGATAAAAAAATTCAAATATAATTATAAAAAGAATGCAAAAAATCATGTCATGATATGATATGTCATGATATGTCATGATATGATTTGTACAAATACTGTATGTCATGATATTATATATGTCATGATATGATATATGTCATGATATGATATATGTCATGATATGATATGTCATGATATGATATATGTCATGATATGATATGATATTTGATATGTCATGATATTATGTCATGATATGTAACGATACGTGATTATATGTCATGATATAATATGATTTGTCATGATATGTCATGATATGTCATGATATGACATATCAAAATATTTAACAAAATAATTCAAAACGAATGACAAATAGAAAAAAATAAAAAAGGATTTTTTTAAAAACAATGCAAAAAAGAAAAAAATGCAAAAATAATGTAACGCTCTAAAAATTCAAATATAATGATAAAAATAATGCAAAAAATCATGTCATGATATGATATGTCATGATATGTCATGATATGATATGTCATGATATTATATATGTCATGATATGATATGTAATGATATGATATATGTCATGATATGATATGATATTTGATATGTCAAGATATTATGTCATGATATAATATGATTTGTCATGATATGTCATGATATAAAATGATTTGTCATGGTATGTCATGATATGACATATCAAAATATTTAATAAAATAATGCAAAATGAATGACAAATAGAATGAACAAAGAGAAAACCAACGATGAGAATGGGATTTGAACCCATGCGTGCAGAGCACA
Source organism: Ascaphus truei (assembly GCF_040206685.1). Lineage (NCBI taxonomy): Eukaryota > Metazoa > Chordata > Amphibia > Anura > Ascaphidae > Ascaphus > Ascaphus truei. Next base: position 124,091 of record NW_027456999.1, on the reverse strand, counting down.
ATGGATTAGCAGTCCATCGCCTTAACCTCTCGGCCACCTCATCTATAGAAAAAAATAAAAAAGGATTTTTTTAAAAACAATGCAAAAAAAGAAGATAAAAATAATGCGAAAATTAATGTAACGATAAAAAAATTCAAATATAATTATAAAAAGAATGCAAAAAATCATGTCATGATATGATATGATTTGTACAAATACTGTATGTCATGATATGATATATGTCATGATATGATAGATGTCATGATATATGTCATGATATGATTTATCATGATATGATTTGTCATGATAAAATTTGGTATGATATGTCATGAAATGATATATGTCATGATATGATATATGTCATGATATAATATGTCATGATATGATAATATTTGATATGTCATGATATTATGTCATGATATGTCACGATATGTGATTATATGTCATGATATAATATGATTTGTCATGATATGTCATGATATGATATATATGTCATGATATGATATGTCATGATATGATATATGTCATGATATGATATGTCATGATATGATATATGTCATGATATGATATAAGTCATGATATGATATGATATTTTATATGTCATGATATTATGTTATGATATAATATGATTTGTCATGATATGTCATGATATAATATGATTTGTCATGATATGTCATGATATGACATATTAAAATTGTTTAACAAAATAATGCAAAATGAATGACAAATAGAATGAACAAAGAGAAAACCAACGATGAGAATGGGATTTGAACCCATGAATGCAGAACACAATGGATTAGCAGTCCATCACCTTAACCTCTCGGCCAACTCATCTATATAAAAAAAATTAAAAAGGATTTTATTTAGAAACAATGCAAAAAAGAATAAAATGCAAAAATAATGTAACGATATAAAAATGCAAATATAATTATAAAAATAATGCAAAAAATCATGTCATGATATGATATGTCATGATATGTCATGATATAATTTGTCATAATATGTCATGATATGATATATGTCATGATATGATATGTCATGATATGATATATGTCATGATATGATATATGTCATGATATGATATGATATTTTATATGTCATGATATTATGTTATGATATAATATGATTTGTCATGATATGTCATGATATAATATGATTTGTCATGATATGTCATGATATGACATATTAAAATATTTAAAAAATAATGCAAAATGAATGACAAATAGAATGAACAAAGAGAAAACCAACGATGAGAAAGGGATTTGAACCAATGCATGCAGAGCACAATGGATTAGCAGTCCATCGCCTTAACCTCTCGGCCACCTCATCTATAGATAAAAAATAAAAAAGGATTTTTTTAAAAACAATGCAAAAAAAGAAGATAAAAATAATGCGAAAATTAATGTAACGATAAAAAAATTCAAATATAATTATAAAAAGAATGCAAAAAATCATGTCATGATATGATATGTCATGATATGTCATGATATGATTTGTACAAATACTGTATGTCATGATATTATATATGTCATGACATGATATATGTCATGATATGATATATGTCATGATATGATATGTCATGATATGATATATGTCATGATATGATATGATATTTGATATGTCATGATATTATGTCATGATATGTAACGATATGTGATTATATGTCATGATATAATATGATTTGTCATGATATGTCATGATATGTCATGATATGACATATCAAAATATTTAACAAAATAATGCAAAATGAATGACAAATAGAAAAAAATAAAAAAGGATTTTTTTAAAAACAATGCAAAAAAGAAAAAAATGCAAAAATAATGTAACGCTCTAAAAATTCAAATATAATGATAAAAATAATGCAAAAAATCATGTCATGATATGATATGTCATGATATGTCATGATACACTACCGACACACTTTATTGAAGTGTGGTCGGTACCGCAAGCCGGGAAATCTCCCGGCTTGCTAGTGGCCGCCCCTCGGAGTGCCGCGCGTCATAGACGCGCGGTCACGCGTCATAGACGCGCGGTCACGCGTCATCGGGAGCGTGCGCCCCCTGCACGCGTGTCCAGGGGCTCCCCGAGGGAGCCCTGGTGTCCCGCGATCGCGGGACAGCGGCAGGGGGTTCCGGGGGACCCGGCGGACCCGGCAGCGGTAGGGAGAGCGCCCCGATCGGAGGGCGCTCTTCCGCTGCTTCGGCGCGCGCCCGTCACACTCGGGCGCGCGCCAGGCTACTGCTGCGGCACAGAACGGGCAAATGCTCGAATAAACTGTGCCGCAGCAGTATGATATGTCATGATATTATATATGTCATGATATGATATGTAATGATATGATATATGTCATGATATGATATGATATTTGATATGTCAAGATATTATGTCATGATATAATATGATTTGTCATGATATGTCATGATATAAAATGATTTGTCATGGTATGTCATGATATGACATATCAAAATATTTAATAAAATAATGCAAAATGAATGACAAATAGAATGAACAAAGAGAAAACCAACGATGAGAATGGGATTTGAACCCATGCGTGCAGAGCACAATGGATTAGAAGTCCATCGCCTTAACCTCTCGGCCACCTCATTAATAGAAAAAAATAAAAAAGGATTTTTTTAAAAACAATCCAAAAAAAAAGATAAAAATAATGCGAAAATTAATGTAACGATAAAAAAATTCAAATATAATTATAAAAAGAATGCAAAAAATCATGTCATAATATGATATGTCATGATATGACATGATATGATTTGTACAAATACTGTATGTCATGATATGATATATGTCATGATATGATATATGTCATGATATGATATATGTCATGATATGATATATGTCATGAAATGATATGTGTCATGATATGATATGATATTTGATATGTCATGATATTATGTCATGATATGTAACGATATGTGATTATATGTCATGATATAATATGATTTGTCATGATATGTCATGATATGACATATCAAAATATTTAACAAAATAATGCAAAATGAATGACAAATAGAAAAAAATAAAAAAGGATTTTTTTTAAAAACAATGCAAAAAAAAAAATGCAAAAATAATGTAACGATCTAAAAATTCAAATGTAATGATAAAAATAATGCAAAAAATCATGTCATGATATGATATGTCATGATATGTCATGATATGTCATGATATGTCATGATATGATATGTCATGATATGTCATGATATGATATGTCATGATATGATATATGTCATGATATGATATGATATTTGATATGTCATGATATTATGTCATGATATGTAACGATATGTGATTATATGTCATGATATAATATGATTTGTCATGATATGTCATGATATGTCATGATATGACATATCAAAATATTTAACAAAATAATGCAAAATGAATGACAAATAGAAAAAAATATAAAATGATTTTTTAAAAACAATGCAAAAAAGAAAAAAATGCAAAAATAATGTAACGATCTAAAAATTCAAATATAATGATAAAAATAATGCAAAAAATCATGTCATGATATGATATGTCATGATATGTCATGATATGATATGATATGTCATGATATTATATATGTCATGATATGATATGTAATGATATGATATATGTCATGATATGATATGATATTTGATATGTCAAGATATTATGTCATGATATAATATGATTTGTCATGATATGTCATGATATAAAATGATTTGTCATGATATGTCATGATATAAAATGATTTGTCATGGTATGTCATGATATGACATATCAAAATATTTAATAAAATAATGCAAAATGAATGACAAATAGAATGAACAAAGAGAAAACCAACGATGAGAATGGGATTTGAACCCATGCGTGCAGAGCACAATGGATTAGCAGTCCATCGCCTTAACCTCTCGGCCACCTCATCTATAGAAAAAAATAAAAAAGGATTTTTTTAAAAACAATGCAAAAAAAGAAGATAAAAATAATGTGAAAATTAATGTAACGATAAAAAAATTCAAATATAATTATAAAAAGAATGCAAAAAATCATGTCATGATATGATATGATTTGTACAAATACTGTATGTCATGATATGATATATGTCATGATATGATATATGTCATGATATATGTCATGATATGATTTATAATGATATGATTTGTCATGATATAATTTGGTATGATATGTCATGAAATGATATATGTCATGATATGATATATGTCATGATATAATATGTCATGATATGATAATATTTGATATGTCATGATATTATGTCATGATATGTCACGATATGTGATTATATGTCATGATATAATATGATTTGTAATGATATTTCATGATATGATATATATGTCATGATATGATATGTCATGATATGATATATGTCATGATATGATATGTCATGATATGATATATGTCATGATATGATATATGTCATGATATGATATATGTCATGATATGATATGATATTTTATATGTCATGATATTATGTTATGATATAATATGATTTGTCATGATATGTCATGATATGACATATTAAAATATTAAAAAATATAATGCAAAATGAATGACAAATAGAATGAACAAAGAGAAAACCAACGATGAGAATGGGATTTGAACCAATGCATGCAGAGCACAATGGATTAGCAGTCCATTGCCTTAACCTCTCGGCCACCTCATCTATAGATAAAAATAAAAAAGGATTTTTTTAAAACCAATGCAAAAAAAGAAGATAAAAATAATGCGAAAATTAATGAAACGATAAAAAAATTCAAATATAATTATAAAAAGAATGCAAAAAATCATGTATGATATGATATGTCATGATATGTCATGATATGATTTGTACAAATACTGTATGTCATGATATGATATATGTCATGATATGATATATGTCATGATATGATATGTCATGATATGATATATGTCATGATATGATATGATATTTGATATGTCATGATATTATGTCATGATATGTAACGATACGTGATTATATGTCATGATATAATATGATTTGTCATGATATGTCATGATATGTCATGATATGACATATCAAAATATTTAACAAAATAATTCAAAACGAATGACAAATAGAAAAAAATAAAAAAGGATTTTTTTAAAAACAATGCAAAAAAGAAAAAAATGCAAAAATAATGTAACGCTCTAAAAATTCAAATATAATGATAAAAATAATGCAAAAAATCATGTCATGATATGATATGTCATGATATGTCATGATATGATATGTCATGATATTATATATGTCATGATATGATATGTAATGATATGATATATGTCATGATATGATATGATATTTGATATGTCAAGATATTATGTCATGATATAATATGATTTGTCATGATATGTCATGATATAAAATGATTTGTCATGGTATGTCATGATATGACATATCAAAATATTTAATAAAATAATGCAAAATGAATGACAAATAGAATGAACAAAGAGAAAACCAACGATGAGAATGGGATTTGAACCCATGCGTGCAGAGCACAATGGATTAGCAGTCCATCGCCTTAACCTCTCGGCCACCTCATCTATAGAAAAAAATAAAAAAGGATTTTTTTAAAAACAATGCAAAAAAAGAAGATAAAAATAATGCGAAAATTAATGTAACGATAAAAAAATTCAAATATAATTATAAAAAGAATGCAAAAAATCATGTCATGATATGATATGATTTGTACAAATACTGTATGTCATGATATGATATATGTCATGATATGATAGATGTCATGATATATGTCATGATATGATTTATCATGATATGATTTGTCATGATATAATTTGGTATGATATGTCATGAAATGATATATGTCATGATATGATATATTTCATGATATAATATGTCATGATATGATAATATTTGATATGTCATGATATTATGTCATGATATGTCACGATATGTGATTATATGTCATGATATAATATGATTTGTCATGATATGTCATGATATGATATATATGTCATGATATGATATGTCATGATATGATATATGTCATGATATGATATGTCATGATATGATATATGTCATGATATGATATAAGTCATGATATGATATGATATTTTATATGTCATGATATTATGTTATGATATAATATGATTTGTCATGATATGTCATGATATAATATGATTTGTCATGATATGTCATGATATGACATATTAAAATTGTTTAACAAAATAATGCAAAATGAATGACAAATAGAATGAACAAAGAGAAAACCAACGATGAGAATGGGATTTGAACCCATGAATGCAGAACACAATGGATTAGCAGTCCATCACCTTAACCTCTCGGCCAACTCATCTATATAAAAAAAATTAAAAAGGATTTTATTTAAAAACAATGCAAAAAAGAATAAAATGCAAAAATAATGTAACGATATAAAAATGCAAATATAATTATAAAAATAATGCAAAAAATCATGTCATGATATGATATGTCATGATATGTCATGATATAATTTGTCATAATATGTCATGATATGATATGTCATGATATGATATATGTCATGATATGATATGTCATGATATGATATATGTCATGATATGATATATGTCATGATATGATATTTTATATGTCATGATACTGCACCGACACACTTTATTCGAGCAAATACCCAGTATGTACCTGGCAGATACCTGGAATGCGCCGCTTCTCACCTCTGACAAGCCCCGTTGCGTTTGCCTTCACAGCCTGGGTTCATGCCTGGCTGACGGGCGGCTGATCTGTTAAATGATAATGATTAGGATTTAATAGGCTGCAATGCTTCGCGTGTCTACCAGATGGCATAAATTCATGAATTGTAATGCAGTATATATATATATACTGTGCAATATTGCAGCCAGCGGGAATAAAATGCTTCAATCCCTGCCTGGAAAATACCTCAATGCACTCGGGCAGAAAACAGTCACAAACCTCAATACACCCGGGTATACCCGAATTCGTGGGACTAGCCGAGCTCGAATAAAGTGTGTCGCCAGTGTATTATGTTATGATATAATATGATTTGTCATGATATGTCATGATATAAAATGATTTGTCATGGTATGTCATGATATGACATATCAAAATATTTAATAAAATAATGCAAAATGAATGACAAATAGAATGAACAAAGAGAAAACCAACGATGAGAATGGGATTTGAACCCATGCGTGCAGAGCACAATGGATTAGCAGTCCATCGCCTTAACCTCTCGGCCACCTCATCTATAGAAAAAAATAAAAAAGGATTTTTTTAAAAACAATGCAAAAAAAGAAGATAAAAATAATGCGAAAATTAATGTAACGATAAAAAAATTCAAATATAATTATAAAAAGAATGCAAAAAATCATGTCATGATATGATATGATTTGTACAAATACTGTATGTCATGATATGATATATGTCATGATATGATATATGTCATGATATATGTCATGATATGATTTGTCATGATATGATTTGTCATGATATAATTTGTTATGATATGCCATGAAATGATATATGTCATGATATGATATATGTCATATATGATATATGTCATATGTCATGATATGAAATGTCATGATATTATATATGTGATGATATGATAAAAGTCATGATATGATATATGTCATGATATGATAATATTTGATATGTCATGATATTATGTCATGATATGTCACGATATGTGATTATATGTCATGATATAATATGATTTGTCATGATATGTCATGATATGTCATATCAAAATATTTAACAAAATAATGTAAAATGAATGACAAATAGAATGAACAAAGCAAATACCAACGATGAGAATGGGATATGAACCCATGCATGCAGAGCACAATAGATTAGCAGTCCATCGCCTTAACCTATCGGCCACCACATCTACAGTATAGAAAAAAAAAAAAGGATTTTTTTAAAAACAATGCAAAAAAGAAAAAAATTGCGAAAATTATGTAACGATATAAAATGCAAATATAATTATAAAAATAATGCAAAAAGTCATGTCATGATATGATATGTCATGATATGTCATGATATAATTTGTCATGATATGTCATGATATGTCATGATATGATATATGTCATGATATGATATGTCATGATATGATATATGTCATGATATGATATATGTCATGATATGATATATGTCATGATATGATATATGTCATGATATGATATGATATTTTATATGTCATGATATTATGTTATGATATAATATGATTTGTCATGATATGTCATGATATAATATGGTTTGTCATGATATGTCATGATTTGACATATCAAAACATTTAATAAAATAATGCAAAATGAATGACAAATAGAATGAACAAAGAGAAAACCAACGATGAGAATGGCCAACGATGAGAATGGGATTTGAACCCATGCGTGCAGAGCACAATGGATTAGCAGTCCATCGCCTTAACCTCTCGGCCACCTCATCTATAGATAAAAATAAAAATAAAAATAAAAAAGGATTTTTTTAAAAACAATGCAAAAAAGAAGATAAAAATAATGCGAAAATTAATGTAACGATAAAAAAATTCAAATATAATTATAAAAATAATGCAAAAAATCATGTCATGATATGATATGTCATGATATGTCATGATATGATTTGTACAAATACTGTATGTCATGATATGATATATGTCATGATATGATATGTCATGATATGATATATGTCATGATATGATATGATATTTGATATGTCATGATATCATGTCATGATATGTAACGATATGTGATTATATGTCATGATATAATATGATTTGTCATGATATGTCATGATATGACATATCAAAATATTTAACAAAATAATGCAAAATGAATGACAAATAGAAAAAAAATAAAAAAGGATTTTTTTAAAAACAATGCAAAAAAAAATGCAAAAATAATGTAACGATCTAAAAATTCAAATGTAATGATAAAAATAATGCAAAAAATCATGTCATGATATGATATGTCATGATATGTCATGATATGTCATGATATGATATGTCATGATATGTCATGATATGATATGTCATGATATGATATATGTCATGATATGATATGATATTTGATATGTCATGATATTATGTCATGATATGTAACGATATGTGATTATATGTCATGATATAATATGATTTGTCATGATATGTCATGATATGTCATGATATGACATATCAAAATATTTAACAAAATAATGCAAAATGAATGACAAATAGAAAAAAATAAAAAATGATTTTTTAAAAACAATGCAAAAAAGAAAAAAATGCAAAAATAATGTAACGATCTAAAAATTCAAATATAATGATAAAAATAATGCAAAAAATCATGTCATGATATGATATGTCATGATATGTCATGATATGATATGTCATGATATGTCATGATATGATATATGTCATGATATGATATATGTCATGATATGATATGTAATGATATGATATATGTCATGATATGATATGATATTTGATATGTCAAGATATTATGTCATGATATAATATGATTTGTCATGATATGTCATGATATAAAATGATTTGTCATGATATGTCATGATATAAAATTATTTGTCATGGTATGTCATGATATGACATATCAAAATATTTAATAAAATAATGCAAAATGAATGACAAATAGAATGAACAAAGAGAAAACCAACGATGAGAATGGGATTTGAACCCATGCGTGCAGAGCACAATGGATTAGCAGTCCATCGCCTTAACCTCTCGGCCACCTCATCTATAGAAAAAAATAAAAAAGGATTTTTTTTAAAAACAATGCAAAAAAAGAAGATAAAAATAATGCGAAAATTAATGTAACGATAAAAAAATTCAAATATAATTATAAAAAGAATGCAAAAAATCATGTCATGATATGATATGATTTGTACAAATACTGTATGTCATGATATGATATATGTCATGATATGATATATGTCATGATATATGTCATGATATGATTTATCATGATATGATTTGTCATGATATAATTTGGTATGATATGTCATGAAATGATATATGTCATGATATGATATATGTCATGATATAATATGTCATGATATGAAATGTCATGATATTATATATGTGATGATATGATAAAAGTCATGATATGATATATGTCATGATATGATAATATTTGATATGTCATGATATTATGTCATGATATGTCACGATATGTGATTATATGTCATGATATAATATGATTTGTCATGATATGTCATGATATGACATATCAAAATATTTAACAAAATAATGCAAAATGAATGACAAATATATTGAACAAAGCGAATACCAACGATGAGAATGCATGCATGCAGAGCACAATAGATTAGCAGTCCATCGCCTTAACCTATCGGCCACCACATCTATAGAAAAAAAATAAAAAAGGATTTTTTTAAAAACAATGCAAAAAAGAACAAAAATGCGAAAATTATGTAACGATATAAAAATGCAAATATAATTATAAAAATAATGCAAAAAATCATGTCATGATATGATATGTCATGATATGTCATGATATAATTTGTCATGATATGTCATGATATGTCATGATATGATATATGTCATGATATGATATGTCATGATATGATGTATGTCATGATATGATATATGTCATGATATGATATGATATTTTATATGTCATGATATTATGTTATGATATAATATGATTTGTCATGATATGTCATGATATAATATGATTTGTCATGATATGTCATGATATGACATATTAAAATATTTAAAAAAATAATGCAAAATGAATGACAAATAGAATGAACAAAGAGAAAAACAACGATGAGAATGGGATTTCAACCAATGCATGCAGAGCACAATGGATTAGCAGTCCATTGCCTTAAACTCTCGGCCACCTCATCTATAGAAAAAAATAAAAAAGGATTTTTTTAAAAACAATGCAAAAAAGAAAAAAAATGCAAAAATAATGTAACGATATAAAAATGCAAATATAATGATAAAAATAATGCAAAAAATCATGTCATGATATGATATGTCATTATATGTCATGATATGATTTGTCATGATAAGATATATGTTATGATATGATAAATGTCATGATATGATATATGTCATGATATGATAATATTTGATATGTCATGATATTATGTCATGATATGTCACGATATGTGATTAAATGTCATGATATAATATGATTTGTCATGATATGTCATGATATGACATATAAAAATATTTAACAAAATAATGCAAAATGAATGACAAATAGAATTAACAAAGCGAATACCAATGATGAGAATGGGATATGAACCCATGCATGCAGAGCACAATGGATTAGCAGTCCATCGCCTTAACCTATCGGCCACCTCAACTATAGAAAAAAAAAGGATTTTTTCTAAAACAATGCAAAAAAGAAAAAAAATGCGAAAATTATGTAACGATATAAAAATGCAAATATAATTGTAAAAATAATGCAAAAAATCATGTCATGATATGATATGTCATGATATGTCATGATATAATTTGTCATGATATGTCATGATATGATATGTCATGATATGATATATGTCATGATATGATATGTCATGATATGATATATGTCATGATATGATATATGTCATGATATGATATATGTCATGATATGATATGATATTTTATATGTCATGATATTATGTTATGATATAATATGATTTGTCATGATATGTCATGATATAATATGATTTGTCATGATATGTCATGATATGACATATTAAAATATTTTTAAAAATAATGCAAAATGAATGACAAATAGAATGAACAAAGAGAAAACCAACGATGAGAATGGGATTTGAACCAATGCATGCAGAGCACAATGGATTAGCAGTCCATTGCCTTAACCTCTCGGCCACCTCATCTATAGAAAAAAATAAAAAAGGATTTTTTTTAAAACAATGCAAAAAAGAAAAAAAATGCAAAAATAATGTAACGATATAAAAATGCAAATATAATGATAAAAATAATGCAAAAAATCATGTCATGATATGATATGTCATGATATGTCATGATATGATGTGTCATGATATGTCATGATATGTCATGATATGATATGTCATGATAAGATATATGTTATGATATGATAAATGTCATGATATGATATATGTCATGATATGATAATATTTGATATGTCATGATATTATGTCATGATATGTCATGATATGTGATTATATGTCATGATATAATATGATTTGTCATGATATGTCATGATATGACATATCAAAATATTTAATAAAATAATGCAAAATGAATGACAAATAGAATGAACAAAGAGAAAACCTACGATGAGAATGGGATTTGAACCCATGCGTGCAGAGCACAATGGATTAGCAGTCCATCGCCTTAACCTCTCGGCCACCTCATCTATAGATAAAAATAAAAAAGGATTTTTTTTAAAACAATGCAAAAAAAGAAGATAAAAATAATGCGAAAATTAATGTAACGATAAAAAAATTCAAATATAATTATAAAAAGAATGCAAAAAATCATGTCATGATATGATATGTCATGATATGTCATGATATGATTTGTACAAATACTGTATGTCATGATATGATATATGTCATGATATGATATATGTCATGATATGATATATTTCATGATATGATATATGTCATGATATGATATGTCATGATATGATATATGTCATGATATGATATGATATTTGATATGTCATGATATTATGTCATGATATGTAACGATATGTGATTATATGTCATGATATAATATGATTTGTCATGATATGTCATGATATGTCTTGTACAAATACTGTATGTCATGATTTGATATATGTCATGATATGATATATGTCATGATATGATATATTTCATGATATGATATATGTCATGATATGATATGTCATGATATGATATATGTCATGATATGATATGATATTTGATATGTCATGATATTATGTCATGATATGTAACGATATGTGATTATATGTCATGATATAATATGATTTGTCATGATATGTCATGATATGTCATGATATGACATATCAAAATATTTAACAAAATAATGCAAAATGAATGACAAATAGAAAAAAATAAAAAAGGATTTTTTTAAAAACAATGCAAAAAAAAAAAATGCAAAAATAATGTAACGATCTAAAAATTCAAATATAATGATAAAAATAATGCAAAAAATCATGTCATGATATGATATGTCATGATATGTCATGATATGTCATGATATGATATGTCATGATATGTCATGATATGATATGTCATGTTATGATATATGTCATGATATGATATGTCATGATATGATATATGTCATGATATGATATGATATTTGATATGTCATGATATTATGTCATGATATGTAACGATATGTGATTATATGTCATGATATAATATGATTTGTCATGATATGTCATGATATGTCATGATATGACATATCAAAATATTTAACAAAATAATGCAAAATGAATGACAAATAGAAAAAAATAAAAAAGGTTTTTTTTAAAAACAATGCAAAAAAGAAAAAAATGCAAAAATAATGTAACGATCTAAAAATTCAAATATAATGATAAAAATAATGCAAAAAATCATGTCATGATATGATATGTCATGATATGTCATGATATGATTTGTACAAATACTGTATGTCATGATATGATATATGTCATGATATGATATATGTCATGATATGATATATTTCATGATATGATATATGTCATGATATGATATGTCATGATATGATATATGTCATGATATGATATGATATTTGATATGTCATGATATTATGTCATGATATGTAACGATATGTGATTATATGTCGTGATATAATATGATTTGTCATGATATGTCATGATATGTCTTGTACAAATACTGTATGTCATGATTTGATATATGTCATGATATGATATATGTCATGATATATTTCATGATATGATATATGTCATGATATGATATGTCATGATATGATATATGTCATGATATGATATGATATTTGATATGTCATGATATTATGTCATGATATGTAACGATATGTGATTATATGTCATGATATAATATGATTTGTCATGATATGTCATGATATGACATATCAAAATATTTAACAAAATAATGCAAAATGAATGACAAATAGAAAAAAATAAAAAAGGATTTTTTTAAAAACAATGCAAAAAAAAAAAATGCAAAAATAATGTAACGATCTAAAAATTCAAATATAATGATAAAAATAATGCAAAAAATCATGTCATGATATGATATGTCATGATATGTCATGATATGATATGTCATGTTATGATATATGTCATGATATGATATGTCATGATATGATATATGTCATGATATGATATGATATTTGATATGTCATGATATTATGTCATGATATGTAACGATATGTGATTATATGTCATGATATAATATGATTTGTCATGATATGTCATGATATGTCATGATATGACATATCAAAATATTTAACAAAATAATGCAAAATGAATGACAAATAGAAAAAAATAAAAAAGGTTTTTTTTAAAAACAATGCAAAAAAGAAAAAAATGCAAAAATAATGTAACGATCTAAAAATTCAAATATAATGATAAAAATAATGCAAAAAATCATGTCATGATATGTCATGATATAATTTGTCATGATATTATATATGTCATGATATGATATGTAATGATATTGTGAAGATTGAGATAATGTGAGTGGCTATCATCACCTCCATTTTGGCCTAAACCACCATTTTCTGAGTGTTTGCTATATGAATGTATATTTGTCTCATTCGTGAATGAATGAATGAACTGTGAATGTTTGAATCTGCAGAGTATCGCTCCTAGATATAACTAACCCTTTTTAATTCCTACAAGGCAGGCAAGAATTGAAATAGCATTCGTAAGCGATTAGACATTCCTGCTGATCTGAGTTCTTCCTTATCTGACAGCCACAACATACATACAGGGCTGAACACAGTAACTCCCTTATGTCACAGGGTTGGGAGGCCCACATTATGGTAAATTATCGATAAAAATATAGCAATGTAAAGCATATATATGTATCAACTAATATATTTTTGCATGTCATCATATCATCACTTATCTGTAAGCCAGCCCCCTTAAGGGGTGTATTACTCATTTTGAAATGTATAAAAATGTGATACTAAGCAATATGTTTTCAGAGGCTTGAGTTCTTTCTGAATTCTTGTCTCCCAAATTGTGCCTTGGTACAGATAAACTCATGTGTTACTTTGTTTGAACCCTTGTCTTATTGATCTTATTTCTAGGCTTTGACAGTTGGAGCCCGAACAGGGACACCCAACATCTCGGGACCAGGAAACCCAGATGGAGCAGCTGCCTACATTACTCAAACGTGCGCACTTGGAATAAGGTATGGCTTTATCCTTTTTAACAGAAAAAGCCGTTAGATTAATTGTTTGAGTAATCTGTAGACAGTTTGTTCTTTATGGGCAACCTACCTGAGTGACGGGACACCCTGTACCACGTGAGTTTATCAATATTATACTGATCAGGTATTGTTATTGTTGTTTTTGTATTATTGCCATAAACTCGGGTTATACCGTGTGCCGCTAAACAGCAGGGCCAAGTGAGGGCCCGGAAGGTATAATAATTAATAAGGTGTTAAGTCTCCTAGAACTTGGGGAGAGAACTATTGTTAAGGAACAGCAGGAAACTGTTTTTAAGACCACTGCTCCTTAGCTCTATATTCTACCAAGTAGTGGGCACCTTATTGGTACACGATCGACTGGCGTTGATCGTGTAATACAGGAGAATTATGGGGAACCTACATTCTCAGTCGCCGGCGCAGGGTACGTCCCTTGAAATTATGTGTGGACTTTATGGCAATAAAATGTTTTAAAAATGGATATTTAGTGACGCAGAATATATTAAATAAGAAGGAAAGTGAAACATATCAGGCTAGGTTTTAAAAATAACTGCAGCATTATTGGACCCCCCTTTTTTCTAATCCCCTTTTCCTCATCTCCCTTCCCTCACCCTTTTTCACTGAAAAGGAGTTGCATGTCTGTAAGGCATAGGAGTTGCATGTCTGTGAGACATGGAAGTTAATTAGTAATCTAGGAAGAAATGGCTTGAATTTAAGAATGTTAAAGTAGTTTTTTAGGAATGAATGCATTAATACTGCATGGAAGAAAAAGAGGACATCCTCTTTAAATGTTTTTTGTTTGTTTTTATCTTAGAAAGCTCATAGAAACTAGTTTGATGGCATAATAATATACATGTCATGGAGTGAAGTGTTTGTGTGTCACACTGATAGTTAATGTATGTATGTATGTATGCATGCATGTCTTTATTCATATAGCGCCATTAGTGTACATAGCGCTTTACATTGTCACTTGTTGTACTAATCATAAAAATAACAAATAATCTCTTGTAAAAGGGTCATTTAAGTTTAAACCCTTTTGTCAAAGTGTATTAAGCCTGCTGTCATTTACAAGGCATGACAGTAGCATTTAAAATAAACCTAGGAAGTATTGTATGTTAAAGTCTGTTAGTGTAATATTTTAAAAGAGAATGAAAATTTGGCAGTTGTAAAAAGAAGTCATTTCACCCTGACTCAAATATGAATTTGTATTTTTTTCACAGTAGCACATGTTTGTTCCTGGGCGTAGGAAATACTATGTTACAATATTTAAATGAAGTTTTAAATTTAAATTGCATGTGCTGATTTAGAGGAGTCAGGACTAAAAGCAAGGTATATCTATAATGCAAAGTTTTAAAAAGTAAATGTTTATTTTTTATTTAAACAAAAAGAAAGAGTCTGATCTTATGGAGTAAGGAAGCTTTATTAAGTTTTACTCTGGCCCACAAGATTAAGATCGTGTTGGAGTTTTGTAGAAAGGAGAATGTATGTTGATGGAAGATAAACTCAGAGAACGTGTGCATGTGTCTGTGTGGGTGTGTGTAAGAAAGATAAGGAATTATAAATATATAGTAAATAAAACAATAAGATTTATGTTTTTATAAGAAGGGTTGCAGAGATATTTTGTTTTGTTTGTAGTTATCAAGGTTTCTCTGTTCAAACTTATATTAGGAAACTAAGGGTTTGTTTTCTTAAATACACTGCTCGTCTGATTTTGAACAGCAGTTATTTAAAAGAGGGAAGGTTAAAAGCAGCCAAGTGGGCTGGCCCCCCTCCTCCAGCTTAAGGAATGTACAA
The DNA here is from genome assembly GCF_040206685.1 of Ascaphus truei. Taxonomy (NCBI): domain Eukaryota; kingdom Metazoa; phylum Chordata; class Amphibia; order Anura; family Ascaphidae; genus Ascaphus; species Ascaphus truei. Next base: position 107,008 of record NW_027456999.1, on the reverse strand, counting down.
AGACCACGTTCCAGACATGAAAAGTTAACTAGAAGCTGAGAGGAAAAAAAATATGTTTAAAAGCAGCTAAGTTATAGTATGGGGAAAGAGAATGATACTGTAATGTATTTATTTTTGGGACTGAGTTTGCAGGATCAAATAGGTCTGTTTTGGGTTTTTATCTTATTTTTTTTGTAAAGTTCATTTTGCTCTGTATCAGAGAAATGTGAAATTATGCTTTTTTATTGTGCTTTCTGTTTTTTGTATCTATTTTAGGATAAATACCTCATAGTTTATTAAATGCTTTAGATGGCATAGTCCCCATTATGTAGGAATTATTACAAGAAGGGGTTATAATCCCCACATGCAGTATCCAAATTACCTCTACGCAGAAACCAGTAAACACATTTCAATTCTATTTGTTCTAATTAGGAGATGTTTTTTAACGCTATTTGTTATAATTGTTTCATTAACAATACAATAATATTTAATATGTATTTCCGTATTTGAATAGTGTCAAAAGTATACTCAGTACTTCACAAAGCGTACAATATAAACGAGTAAGCATAAAATCAGATATGAAATAATTTTTCCTATAAAGTTAACTGCATATGTGATGTATTTTTATAACTTTTAACCATTACCTCTCTTTTCCCTCCAAAAGGTGTCTTAATTTGAACCCTGATCTAAAGCCTCTCATTTTAAAGAATACAACTGTAGGCTATCTAGAATTTATTTTTTAAAGCAGTAGCTATTGTCAAATTCATGATATATATATTTAAATCTCAAGCTGCTGATGTTTTAAATACCATCATCCTTTGTCGTATGTTGTTCACATGTCATAGGATTTGCATATGAACAAAAGAGAGGATAATTTATATGATTTTCCATTACACACCTGTCTATATGCGGACTCTGCCTTTTTTGTTCATTGCAACATTACCTTATGTGTGTTGTTTTGTTATTTATCCTTGAACATTTCTTGCCGAAATGACTCCATTCATATTGTGTTGTGTTTTGGTGCTGTCTACTCATTGCTACACATAGCAACATGTTACTTCATGAATATTCATGTAGAGAGGGATATACCCCTCCTCTTTACATTTTCCAGCATAACTATTGGATAGCTTTATTTTGAGTCTGTTTGGGAACTAAGTATTAATGTGATAAGCTGCTACTACGCAGTGTTTTGTGGTGAAGCTAATTAGCATTGTTAGTATATTATGGTCACTGGCCCCTCATGTTCTGATAGGGCTTTGTGTTCATATTAGCATTTTTGTTTACCGTATACTGTCTGTTTCGTTCACATGGGGACTCTTTTATTTATGATTTATTAGTTGTCATTTTATGCATTTTGTAAGTTTTTAGCTTGTAAAAAAGTTGTATACGTTTTAGTTGTGTTATAGTTAAGTTTATGTGGATATTTCCCATTTGGTCTGTAATAAATTTGATATTAGTGGTATTAGTTATTGAACTGGTACTTTATGTATATTTTACAGTTTACAATGAGTGCAAGCTTTAGGGACTTTTAGTGACAACCTCTTGCCACTTATCAGTGTTCTCTTACGATACTTTCCTATGCATCGTTGATTTCTTTCTTTTGTAAGTTGGTGAGCAAGGTATTTTTGTGTTTATTTTATACGCGGATGCCAAGATAGTGGTGAAAAACAAAAAAAAATTTGAGCTGATACTAAATTATAGTGGCTAAAAGCGCTCTCCTTGTGCTTTTATTAATGAAATGTTTAAGTCTCTCCAAACTTAGGTGCAGCTTATACAGTCTACCAAGGAGAATACAAAGCAGCATCATCGCAAAAAAAAAGTGCCGGCACCACCGTAAACAGGTAACAAAGACAAAGAATCATCAAGCCAGCGTTTTTTACCAACTGTTAGTGTATCTAGGCACAATAATCCTAGAACATTTAACCACCGAGGAATTAAGACTTCAGGTAAGGCCCGGTCTTAAACAAACAATTTGCTTTTTCTGAACTCAATATTATCAAGGCCCGGACTTAAATGAACAATTTGTTTTTTCAGGACTCCATATTATTTTTATGCTTTAGAGTGTGTTTTTAAGATGTATGCCCCGCTAGGCAAGATCAGCCTACACCATCCAGATGATGATAAGGGATGATCCGTTTTGAAATATTTGTAATGTTCATTGTTTTATGGTCACATCAGTTTGTAGACAATCATACAATCTTGCACAATGCTGCACAGGTTAATGGGTCACAAGGGAATATATACAATGAATCCCTGCCATACTCTAGTGGCCCCCAATGATGTAAGAGAGAATTACATTTAACCTCTTGAGTAGGGATACCTTACACTAATGCCGAATTTAAAATGATGAAATGTTAATTTGAATTTGTTTACAGGAAACTTTTCTAAACCGAATTCCACTGGTAAATGAGGTTCCTGTAGGTGGAAATTACACTGGGAACAACAATCAATTTATGGGCCAGGTGCCTCCACCAACTGATGAAACTTGTGTAAACATATATTTACAGCCTGGAACTAAAAATTTACAGGGAGGATGTAGCCTTAATTTTTCAGTTTAATTAAGATAGTAAAAAGTGCTTGCACAAATTCTAGTTTACCAAGGGGAGTGTATTGGCTTTGTGGAAAATGGGCCTACAGAGTATTACCATGTGGTTGGACAGGGTCCTGCTATCTAGGTACAATTGTACCTGCCTTTACAATGACCCACTGGCAGGATCAGGAATAGCAGAGCCACTTCCAACACACAGGGGTTGAAAAGTAGTCTATGGAAAGAACAATTATGGGCTAGCTTATTTCCTAATGTAGGAGTTGAGTTGCTACTGTATATGACAGGCTCAATGTACTTACGGATGTACTGGATGATGTTCTCAATCATACAACTACATTCATTAATTTACTTAATCAAGAACAGGTACAGATTAGATAAATGGCCCTACAGAATAGAATGGCTCTGGACTATATTTTAGCGTGTGTGCCCAAGTTAAAGAGCAATGTTATGTTATTTAGAGATCAAAGTGGTAAGATTGAGCATGAGGTAGAGAAGATCGCAGAGATACAGGAGAGATTAAGGAAAGGTGGAGATAAGAAGTGAGTTTCGTTAGGAATTACCATGTTGGTTGGTTTTCTAGAAGCGAAACTGATGGATGGATTTGTCTGTGTGTTTGCAGTTCTGATTGTTTTGTATGACTGTGTCATGTGCAGTAAATCTATACTGCAAAGGTGTGTAACACCCTCTACCCAGGCCATGCCACTGATCACAGAAGACACTACGGAAGATGCAATCTCAGAAGGAAAAGTCAGTCCTCCTCAATGGAATACAGATGAAGATGATGGCAGAAAGACCAACCTGGCTGAGATGATAGCCAGCAGCTCTGTGAGTTTCCAGAACTATCGGAGCCATGCAAATTGGGGGCCTCCAGGCCAGTGCAACGCTTCTGAGTTTTATCTGAATTATCCTTAAAAGACTATGTTTTCAAGAATAAAAAGAGAGGACTGCGAAGATTGAGATAATGTGAGTGGCTATCATCACCTCCATTTTGGCCTAAACCACCATTTTCTGAGTGTTTGCTATATGAATGTATATTTGTCTCATTCGTGAATGAATGAATGAACTGTGAATGTTTGAATCTGCAGAGTATCGCTCCTAGATATAACTAACTCTTTTTAATTCCTACAAGGCAGGCAAGAATTGAAATAGCATTCGTAAGCGATTAGACATTCCTGCTGATCTGAGTTCTTTCTTATCTGACAGCCACAACATACATACAGGGCTGAACACAGTAACTCCCTTATGTCACAGGGTTGGGAGGCCCACATTATGGTAAATTATCGATAAGAATATAGCAATGTAAAGCATATATATGTATCAACTAATATATTTTTGCATGTCATCATATCATCACTTATCTGTAAGCCAGCCCCCTTAAGGGGTGTATTACTCATTTTGAAATGTATAAAAATGTGATACTAAGCAATATGTTTTCAGAGGCTTGAGTTCTTACTGAATTCTTGTCTCCCAAATTGTGCCTTGGTACAGATAAACTCATGTGTTACTTTGTTTGAACCCTTGTCTTATTGATCTTATTTCTAGGCTTTGACAATATGATATATGTCATGATATGATATGATATTTGATATGTCAAGATATTTTGTCATGATATAATTTGATTTGTCATGATATGTCATGATATAAAATGATTTGTCATGGTATGTCATGATATGACATATCAAAATATTTAATAAAATAATGCAAAATGAATGACAAATAGAATGAACAAAGAGGAAACCAACGATGAGAATGGGATTTGAACCCATGCGTGCAGAGCACAATGGATTAGCAGTCCATCGCCTTAACCTCTCGGCCACCTCATCTAGTGAAAAAAAAAAAAAGGATTTTTTTAAAAACAATGCAAAAAAAGAAGATAAAAATAATGCGAAAATTAATGTAACGATAAAAAAATTCAAATATAATTATAAAAAGAATGCAAAAAATCATGTCATGATATGATATGATTTGTACAAATACTGTATGTCATGATATGATATATGTCATGATATGATATATGTCATGATATGATATATGTCATGATATGATATGTCATGATATGATTTGTCATGATATGATTTGTCATGATATGATTTGTTATGATATGTCATGAAATGATATATGTCATGATATGATATATGTCATGATATAATATGTCATGATATGAAATGTCATGATATTATATATGTGATGATATGATAAAAGTCATGATATGATATATGTCATGATATGATAATATTTGATATGTCATGATATTATGTCATGATATGTCACGATATGTGATTATATGTCATGATATAATATGATTTGTCATGATATGTCATGATATGACATATCAAAATATTTAACAAAATAATGCAAAATGAATGACAAAAAAAATGAACAAAGCGAATACCAACGATGAGAATGGGATATGAACACATGCATGCAGAGCACAATGGATTAGCAGTCCATTGCCTTAACCTATCGGCCACCACATCTATAGAAAAAAAATAAAAAAGGATTTTTTTTAAAAACAATGCAAAAAAGAAAAAAAATGCGAAAATTATGTAACGATATAAAAATGCAAATATAATTATAAAAATAATGCAAAAAAATCATGTCATGATATGATATGTCATGATATGTCATGATATAATTTGTCATGATATGTCATGATATGATATGTCATGATATGATATATGTCATGATATGATATGTCATGATATGATATATGTCATGATATGAAATATGTCATGATATGATATGATATTTTATGTCATGATATTATGTTATGATATAATATGATTTGTCATGATATGTCATGATATAATATGATTTGTCATGATATGTCATGATATGACATATTAAAATATTTAAAAAAAACAATGCAAAATGAATGAACAAAAAGAAAACCAACGATGAGAAAGGGATTTGAACCAATGCATGCAGAGCACAATGGATTAGCAGTCCATTGCCTTAACCTCTCGGCCACCTCATCTATAGAAAAAAATTAAAAATGGATTTTTTTAAAAACAATGCAAAAAAGAAAAAAAATGCAAAAATAATGTAACGATATAAAAATGCAAATATAATGATAAAAATAATGCAAAAAATCATGTCATGATATGAAATGTCATGATATGTCATGATATGATTTGTCATGATATGTCATGATATGTCATGATATGATATGTCATGATAAGATATATGTTATGATATGATATTTGATATGTCATGATATTATGTCATGATATGTAACGATATGTGATTATATGTCATGATATAATATGATTTGTCATGATATGTCATGATATGACATATCAAAATATTTAACAAAATAATGCAAAATGAATGACAAATAGAAAAAAATAAAAAATGATTTTTTTAAAACAATGCAAAAAAGAAAAAAATGCAAAAATAATGTAACGATCTAAAAATTCAAATATAATGATTAAAATAATGCAAAAAATCATGTCATGATATGATATGTCATGATATGTCATGATATGATATGTCATGATATGTCATGATATGATATGTCATGATATTATATATGTCATGATATGATATGTAATGATATGATATATGTCATGATATGATATGATATTTGATATGTCAAGATATTATGTCATGATATAATATGATTTGTCATATGTCATGATATAAAAAGATTTGTCATGATATGTCATGATATAAAATGATTTGTCATGGTATGTCATGATATGACATATCAAAATATTTAATAAAATAATGCAAAATGAATGACATATAGAATGAACAAAGAGAAAACCAACGATGAGTATGGGATTTGAACCCATGCGTGCAGAGCACAATGGATTAGCAGTCCATCGCCTTAACCTCTCGGCCACCTCATCTATAGAAAAAAATAAAAAAGGATTTTTTTAAAAACAATGCAAAAAAAGTAGATAAAAATAATGCGAAAATTAAGGTAACGATAAAAAAATTCAAATATAATTATAAAAAGAATGCAAAAAATCATGTCATGATATGATATGTCATGATATGTCATGATATGATTTGTACAAATACTGTATGTCATGATATGATATATGTCATGATATGATATATGTCATGATATGATATGTCATGATATGATTTGTCATGATATGATTTGTCATGATATGATTTGTTATGATATGTCATGAAATGATATATGTCATGATATGATATATGTCATGATATAATATGTCATGATATGAAATGTCATGATATTATATATGTGATGATATGATAAAAGTCATGATATGATATATGTCATGATATGATAATATTTGATATGTCATGATGTTATGTCATGATATGTCACGATATGTGATTATATGTCATGATATAATATGATTTGTCATGATATGTTATGATATGACATAAAAAAATATTTAAAAAATAATGCAAAATGAATGACAAATAGAATGAACAAAGCGAATACCAACGATGAGAATGGGATATGAACCCATGCATGCAGAACACAATGGATTAGCAGTCCATCGCCTTAACCTATCGGCCACCACATCTATAGAAAAAAAATAAAAAAGGATTTTTTTTAAAAACAATGCAAAAAAGAAAAAAATTGCGAAAATTATGTAACGATATAAAAATGCAAATATAATTATAAAAATAATGCAAAAAATCATGTCATGATATGATATGTCATGATATAATTTGTCATAATATGTCATGATATGATATGTCATGATATGATATATGTCATGATATGATATGTCATGATATGCTATATGTCATGATATGATATATGTCATGATATGATATATGTCATGATATGATATGATATTTTATATGTCATGATATTATGTTATGATATAATATGATTTGTCATGATATATCAGGATATAATATGATTTGTCATGATATGTCATGATATGACATATTAAAATATTTAAAAAAATAATGCAAAATGAATGACAAATAGAATGAACAAAGAGAAAACCAATGATGAGAATGGGATTTCAACCAATGCATGCAGAGCACAATGGATTAGCAGTCCATTGCCTTAACCTCTCGGCCACCTCATCTATAGAAAAAAATAAAAAAGGATTTTTTTAAAAACAATGCAAAAAAGAAAAAAAATGCAAAAATAATGTAACGATATAAAAATGCAAATATAATGATAAAAATAATGCAAAAAATCATGTCATGATATGATATGTCATTATATGTCATGATATAATTTGTCATGATATGTCATGATATGTCATGATATGATATGTCACGATAAGATATATGTTATGATATGAGAAATGTCATGATATGATATATGTCATGATATGATAATATTTGATATGTCATGATATTATGTCATGATATGTCATGATATGTGATTATATGTCATGATATAATATGATTTGTCATGATATGTCATGATATGACATATCAAAATATTTAATAAAATAATGCAAAATGAATGACAAATAGAATGAACAAAGAGAAAACCAACGATGAGAATGGGATTTCAACCAATGCATGCAGAGCACAATGGATTAGCAGTCCATCGCCTTAACCTCTCAGCCACCTCATCTATAGATAAAAATAAAAAAGGATTTTTTTTAAAACAATGCAAAAAAAGAAGATAAAAATAATGCGAAAATTAATGTAACGATAAAAAAATTCAAATATAATTATAAAAAGAATGCAAGAAATCATGTCATGATATAATATGTCATGATATGTCATGATATGATTTGTACAAATACTGTATGTCATGATATGATATATGTCATGATATGATATATGTCATGATATGATATATGTCATGATATGATATATGTCATGATATGATATATTTCATGATATGATATGTCATGATATGATATATGTCATGATATGATATGATATTTGATATGTCATGATATTATGTCATGATATGTAACGATATGTGATTATATGTCATGATATAATATGATTTGTCATGATATGTCATGATATGACATATCAAAATATTTAACAAAATAATGCAAAATGAATGACAAACAGAAAAAAATAAAAAATGATTTTTTAAAAACAATGCAAAAAAGAAAAAAATGCAAAAATAATGTAACGATCTAAAAATTCAAATATAATGATAAAAATAATGCAAAAAATCATGTCATGATATGATATGTCATGATATGTCATGATATGATATGTCATGATATGTCATGATATGATATGTCATGATATTATATATGTCATGATATGATATGTAATGATATGATATATGTCATGATATGATATGATATTTGATATGTCAAGATATTATGTCATGATATAATATGATTTGTCATATGTCATGATATAAAAAGATTTGTCATGATATGTCATGATATAACATGATTTGTCATGGTATGTCATGATATGACATATCAAAATATTTAATAAAATAATGCAAAATGAATGACAAATAGAATGAATAAAGAGAAAACCAACGATGAGTATGGGATTTGAACCCATGCGTGCAGAGCACAATGGATTAGCAGTCCATCGCCTTAACCTCTCGGCCACCTCATCTATAGAAAAAAATAAAAAAGGATTTTTTTTAAAAACAATGCAAAAAAAGATGATAAAAATAATGCGAAAATTAATGTAACGATAAAAAAATTCAAATATAATTATAAAAAGAATGCAAAAAATCATGTCATGATATGATATGATTTGTACAAATACTGTATGTCATGATATGATATATGTCATGATATGATATATGTCATGATATATGTCATGATATGATTTGTCATTATATGATTTGTCATGATATAATTTGTTATGATATGTCATGAAATGATATATGTCATGATATGATATATGTCATGATATAATATGTCATGATATGAAATGTCATGATATTATATATGTGATGATATGATAAAAGTCATGATATGATATATGCCATGATATGATAATATTTGATATGTCATGATATTATGTCATGATATGTCACGATATGTGATTATATGTCATGATATAATATGATTTGTCATGATATGTCATGATATGACATATCAAAATATTTAACAAAATAATGCAAAATGAATGACAAATAGAATGAACAAAGCGAATACCAACGATGAGAATGGGATATGAACCCATGCATGCAGAGCACAATGGATTAGCAGTCCATCGCCTTAACCTATCGGCCACCACATCTATAGAAAAAAAATAAAAAAGGATTTTTTTTTAAAACAATGCAAAAAAGAAAAAAATTGCGAAAATTATGTAACGATATAAAAATGCAAATATAATTATAAAAATAATGCAAAAAATCATGTCATGATATGATATGTCATGATATGTCATGATATAATTTGTCATAATATGTCATGATATGATATGTCATGATATGATATATGTCATGATATGATATGTCATGATATGATATATGTCATGATATGATGTATGTCATGATATGATGTATGTCATGATATGATGTATGTCATGATATGATGTATGTCATGATATGATGTATGTCATGATATGATGTATGTCATGATATGATATATGTCATGATATGATATATGTCATGATATGATATGATATTTTATATGTCATGATATTATGTTATGATATAATATGATTTGTCATGATATGTCATGATATGACATATTAAAATATTTAAAAAAATAATGCAAAATGAATGACAAATAGAATGAACAAAGAGAAAACCAACGATGAGAATGGGATTTGAACCAATGCATGCAGAGCACAATGGATTAGCAGTCCATCGCCTTAACCTCTCTGCCACCTCATCTATAGAAAAAAATAAAAAAGTTTTTTTTTAAAAACAATGCAAAAAAGAAAAAAAATGCGAAAATTATGTAACGATATAAAAATGCAAATATAATTATAAAAATAATGCAAAAAATCATGTCATGATATGATATGTCATGATATGTCATGATATAATTTGTCATAATATGTCATGATATGATATGTCATGATATGATATATGTCATGATATGATATGTCATGATATGATATATGTCATGATATGATATATGTCATGATATGATATATGTCATGATATGATATATGTCATGATATGATATATGTCATGATATGATATATGTCATGATATGATATGATATTTTATATGTCATGATATTATGTTATGATATAATATGATTTGTCATGATATGTCATGATATGACATATTAAAATATTAAAAAAAATAATGCAAAATGAATGACAAATAGAATGAACAAAGAGAAAACCAACGATGAGAATGGGATTTGAACCAATGCATGCAGAGCACAATGGATTAGCAGTCCATTGCCTTAACCTCTCGGCCACCTCATCTATAGATAAAAATAAAAAAGGATTTTTTTAAAACCAATGCAAAAAAAGAAGATAAAAATAATGCGAAAATTAATGAAACGATAAAAAAATTCAAATATAATTATAAAAAGAATGCAAAAAATCATGTATGATATGATATGTCATGATATGTCATGATATGATTTGTACAAATACTGTATGTCATGATATGATATATGTCATGATATGATATATGTCATGATATGATATGTCATGATATGATATATGTCATGATATGATATGATATTTGATATGTCATGATATTATGTCATGATATATAACGATATGTGATTATATGTCATGATATAATATGATTTGTCATGATATGTCATGATATGTCATGATATGACATATCAAAATATTTAACAAAATAATGCAAAATGAATGACAAATAGAAAAAAATAAAAAAGGATTTTTTTAAAAACAATGCAAAAAAGAAAAAAATGCAAAAATAATGTAACGATCTAAAAATTCAAATATAATGATAAAAATAATGCAAAAAATCATGTCATGATATGATATGATTTGTACAAATACTGTATGTCATGATATGATATATGTCATGATATGATATATGTCATGATATATGTCATGATATGATTTGTCATGATATGATTTGTCATGATATAATTTGTTATGATATGTCATGAAATGATATATGTCATGATATGATATATGTCATGATATAATATGTCATGATATGAAATGTCATGATATTATATATGTGATGATATGATAAAAGTCATGATATGATATATGCCATGATATGATAATATTTGATATGTCATGATATTATGTCATGATATGTCACGATATGTGATTATATGTCATGATATAATATGATTTGTCATGATATGTCATGATATGACATATCAAAATATTTAACAAAATAATGCAAAATGAATGACAAATAGAATGAACAAAGCGAATACCAATGATGAGAATGGGATATGAACCCATGCATGCAGAGCACAATAGATTAGCAGTCCATCGCCTTAACCTATCGGCCACCACATCTATAGAAAAAAAATAAAAAAGGATTTTTTTAAAAACAATGCAAAAAAGAAAAAAAATGCGAAAATTATGTAACGATATAAAAATGCAAATATAATTATAAAAATAATGCAAAAAATCATGTCATGATATGATATGTCATGATATGTCATGATATAATTTGTCATGATATGTCATGATATGATATGTCATGATATGATATATGTCATGATATGATATATGTCATGATATGATATATGTCATGATATGATATGATATTTTATATGTCATGATATTATGTTATGATATAATATGATTTGTCATGATATGTCATGATATAATATGATTTGTCATGATATGTCATGATATGACATATTAAAATATTTAAAAAAATAATGCAAAATGAATGACAAATAGAATGAACAAAGAGAAAACCAATTATGAGAATGGGATTTCAACCAATGCATGCAGAGCACAATGGATTAGCAGTCCATTGCCTTAACCTCTCGGCCACCTCATCTATAGAAAAAAATTAAAAAGTATTTTTTTAAAAACAATGCAAAAAAGAAAAAAAATGCAAAAATAATGTAACGATATAAAAATGCAAATATAATGATAAAAATAATGCAAAAAATCATGTCATGATATGATATGTCATTATATGTCATGATATAATTTGTCATGATATGTCATGATATGTCATGATATGATATGTCATGATAAGATATATGTTATGATATGATAAATGTCATGATATGATATATGTCATGATATGATAATATTTGATATGTCATGATATTATGTCATGATATGTCATGATATGTGATTATATGTCATGATATAATATGATTTGTCATGATATGTCATGATATGACATATCAAAATATTTAATAAAATAATGCAAAATGAATGACAAATAGAATGAACAAAGAGAAAACCAACGATGAGAATGGGATTTCAACCAATGCATGCAGAGCACAATGGATTAGCAGTCCATCGCCTTAACCTCTCAGCCACCTCATCTATAGATAAAAATAAAAAAGGATTTTTTTTAAAACAATGCAAAAAAAGAAGATAAAAATAATGCGAAAATTAATGTAACGCTAAAAAAAATTCAAATATAATTATAAAAAGAATGCAAAAAATCATGTCATGATATAATATGTCATGATATGTCATGATATGATTTGTACAAATACTGTATGTCATGATATGATATATGTCATGATATGATATATGTCATGATATGATATATGTCATGATATGAAATGTCATGATATTATATATGTGATGATATGATAAAAGTCATGATATGATATATGTCATGATATGATAATATTTGATATGTCATGATATTATGTCATGATATGTCACGATATGTGATTATATGTCATGATATAATATGATTTGTCATGATATGTTATGATATGACATATAAAAATATTTAACAAAATAATGCAAAATGAATGATAAATAGAATGAACAAAGCGAATACCAACGATGAGAATGGGATATGGACCCATGCATGCAGAGCACAATGGATTAGCAGTCCATCGCCTTAACCTATCGGCCACCACATCTATAGAAAAAAAATAAAAAAGGATTTTTTTAAAAACAATGTAAAAAAGAAAAAATTTGCGAAAATTATGTAACGATATAAAAATGCAAATATAATTATAAAAATAATGCAAAAAATCATGTCATGATATGATATGTCATGATATGTCATGATATAATTTGTCATAATATGTCATGATATGATATGTCATGATATGATATATGTCATGATATGATATGTCATGATATGATATATGTCATGATATGATATATGTCATGATATGATATGATATTTTATATGTCATGATATTATGTTATGATATAATATGATTTGTCATGATATGTCATGATATAATATGATTTGTCATGATATGTCATGATATGACATATTAAAATATTTAACAAAATAATGCAAAATGAATGACAAATAGAATGAACAAAGAGAAAACCAACTATGAGAATGGGACTTGAACCAATGCATGCAGAGCACAATGGATTAGCAGTCCATCGCCTTAACCTCTCGGCCACCTCATCTATAGACAAAAATTAAAAAGGATTTTTTTAAAAACAATGCAAAAAAAGAAGATAAAAATAATGCGAAAATTAATGTAACGATAAAAAAATTCAAATATAATTATAAAAAGAATGCAAAAAATCATGTCATGATATGATGTCATGATATGTCATGATATGATTTGTACAAATACTGTATGTCATGATATGATATATGTCATGATATGATATATGTCATGATATGATATATGTCATGATATGATATATGTCATGATATGATATTTCATGATATGATATATGTCATGATATGATATGATATTTGATATGTCATGATATAATGTCATGATATGTAACGATATGTGATTATATGTCATGATATAATATGATTTGTCATGATATGTCATGATATGTCATGATATGACATATCAAAATATTTAACAAAATAATGCAAAATGAATGACAAATAGAAAAAAATAAAAAAGGATTTTTTTAAAAACAATGCAAAAAAGAAAAAAATGCAAAAATAATGTAACGATCTAAAAATTCAAATATAATGTTAAAAATAATGCAAAAAATCATGTCATGATATGATATGTCATGATATGTCATGACATGATATGTCATGATATTATATATGTCATGATATGATATGTAATGATATGATATATGTCATGATATGATATGATATTTTATATGTCATGATATTATGTTATGATATAATATGATATGTCATGATATGTCATGATATAATATGATTTGTCATGATATGTCATGATATGACAAAATAAAATATTTAACAAAATAATGCAAAATGAATGACAAATAGAAAAAAATAAAAAATGATTTTTTAAAAACAATACAAAAAAGAAAAAAATGCAAAAATAATGTAACGATCTAAAAATTCAAATATAATGATAAAAATAATGCAAAAAATCATGTCATGATATGATATGTCATGATATGTCATGATATGATATATGTCATGATATGATATGATATTTGATATGTCAAGATATTATGTCATGATATAATATGATTTGTCATATGTCATGATATAAAATGATTTGTCATGATATGTCATGATATGACATATCAAAATATTTAATAAAATAATGCAAAATGAATGACAAATAGAATGAACAAAGAGAAAACCAATGATGAGTATGGGATTTGAACCCATGCGTGCAGAGCACAATGGATTAGCAGTCCATCGCCTTAACCTCTCGGCCACCTGATCTATAGAAAAAAATAAAAAAGGATTTTTTTAAAAACAATGCAAAAAAAGAAGATAAAAAGAATGCGAAAATTAATGTAACGATAAAAAAATTCAAATATAATTATAAAAAGAATGCAAAAAATCATGTCATGATATGATATATGTCATGATATGATTTATGTCATGATATGATATGTCATGATATGATTTGTCATGATATGATTTGTCATGATATGATTTGTTATGATATGTCATGAAATGATATATGTCATGATATGATATATGTCATGATATAATATGTCATGATATGAAATGTCATGATATTATATATGTGATGATATGATAAAAGTCATGATATGATATACACTGGCGACACACTTTATTCGAGCTCGGCTAGTCCCACGAATTCGGGTATACCCGGGTGTATTGAGGTTTGTGACTGTTTTCTGCCTGAGGGCACTGAGGTATTTTCCAGGCAGGGATTGAAGCATTTTATTCCCGCTGGCTGCAATACTGCACAGTATATATATATATATACTGCATTACAATTCATGAATTTATGCCATCTGGTAGACACGCAAAGCATTGCAGCCTATTAAATTCTAATCATTATCATTTAACAGATCAGCCGCCCGTCAGCCAGGCATGAACCCAGGCTGGGAAGGCAAACGCAACGGGGCTTGTCAGAGGTGAGGAGCGGCGCATTCCAGGTATCTGCCAGGTACATACTGGGTATTTGCTCGAATAAAGTGTGTCGGTGCAGTATGTCATGATATGATAATATTTGATATGTCATGATATTATGTCATGATATGTCACGATATGTGATTATATGTCATGATATAATATGATTTGTCATGATATGTCATGATATGACATATAAAAATATTTAACAAAATAATGCAAAATGAATGACAAATAGAAAGAACAAAGCGAATACCAACGATGAGAATGGGATATGGACCCATGCATGCAGAGCACAATGGATTAGCAGTCCATCGCCTTAACCTATCGGCCACCACATCTATAGAAAAAAAAAAAAAAGGATTTTTTTAAAAACAATGTAAAAAAGAAAAAATTTGCGAAAATTATGTAACGATATAAAAATGCAAATATAATTATAAAAATAATGCAAAAAATCATGTCATGATATGATATGTCATGATATGTCATGATATAATTTGTCATAATATGTCATGATATGATATGTCATGATATGATATATGTCATGATATGATATGTCATGATATGATATATGTCATGATATGATATATGTCATGATATGATATGATATTTTATATGTCATGATATTACTGTATGTTATGATATAATATGATTTGTCATGATATGTCATGATATAATATGATTTGTCATGATATGTCATGATATGACATATTAAAATATTTAACAAAATAATGCAAAATGAATGACAAATAGAATGAACAAAGAGAAAACCAACGTTGAGAATGGGATTTGAACCCATGCGTGCAGAGCACAATGGATTAGCAGTCCATCGCCTTAACCTCTCGGCCACCTCATCTATAGACAAAAATAAAAAAGGATTTTTTTAAAAACAATGCAAAAAAAGAAGATAAAAATAATGCGAAAATTAATGTAACGATAAAAAAATTCAAATATAATTATAAAAAGAATGCAAAAAATCATGTCATGATATGATATGTCATGATATGTCATGATATGATTTGTACAAATACTGTATGTCATGATATGATATATGTCATGATATGATATATGTCATGATATGATATATGTCATGATATGATATATGTCATGATATGATATATGTCATGATATGATATGTCATGATATGATATATGTCATGATATGATATGATATTTGATATGTCATGATATAATGTCATGATATGTAACGATATGTGATTATATGTCATGATATAATATGATTTGTCATGATATGTCATGATATGTCATGATATGACATATCAAAATATTTAACAAAATAATGCAAAATGAATGACAAATAGAAAAAAATAAAAAAGGATTTTTTTAAAAACAATGCAAAAAAGAAAAAAATGCAAAAATAATGTAACGATCTAAAAATTCAAATATAATGATAAAAATAATGCAAAAAATCATGTCATGATATGATATGTCATGACATGATATGTCATGATATTATATATGTCATGATATGATATGTAATGATATAATATATGTCATGATATGATATGATATTTGATATGTCAAGATATTATGTCATGATATAATATGATTTGTCATGATATGTCATGATATAAAATGATTTGTCATGGTATGTCATGATATGACATATCAAAATATTTAATAAAATAATGCAAAATGAATGACAAATAGAATGAACAAAGAGAAAACCAACGATGAGAATGGGATTTGAACCCATGCGTGCAGAGCACAATGGATTAGCAGTCCATCGCCTTAACCTCTCGGCCACCTCATCTATAGAAAAAAATAAAAAAGGATTTTTTTTAAAAACAATGCAAAAAAAGAAGATAAAAATAATGCGAAAATTAATGTAACGATAAAAAAATTCAAATATAATTATAAAAAGAATGCAAAAAATCATGTCATGATATGATATGATTTGTACAAATACTGTATGTCATGATATGATATATGTCATGATATGATATATGTCATGATATGATTTGTCATTATAAGATTTGTCATGATATAATTTGTTATGATATGTCATGAAATGATATATGTCATGATATGATATATGTCATGATATAATATGTCATGATATGAAATGTCATGATATTATATATGTGATGATATGATAAAAGTCATGATATGATATATGCCATGATATGATAATATTTGATATGTCATGATATTATGTCATGATATGTCACGATATGTGATTATATGTCATGATATAATATGATTTGTCATGATATGTCATGATATGACATATCAAAATATTTAACAAAATAATGCAAAATGAATGACAAATAGAATGAACAAAGCGAATACCAACGATGAGAATGGGATATGAACCCATGCATGCAGAGCACAATGGATTAGCAGTCCATCGCCTTAACCTATCGGCCACCACATCTATAGAAAAAAAATAAAAAAGGATTTTTTTTTAAAACAATGCAAAAAAGAAAAAAAATGCGAAAATTATGTAACGATATAAAAATGCAAATATAATTATAAAAATAATGCAAAAAATCATGTCATGATATGATATGTCATGATATGTCATGATATAATTTGTCATGATATGTCATGATATGATATGTCATGATATGATATATGTCATGATATGATATGTCATGATATGATATATGTCATGATATGATATATGTCATGATATGATATGATATTTTATATGTCATGATATTATGTTATGATATAATATGATTTGTCATGATATGTCATGATATAATATGATTTGTCATGATATGTCATGATATGACATTAAAATATTTAAAAAAATAATGCAAAATGAATGACAAATAGAACGAATAAAGAGAAAACCAGCGATGAGAATGGGATTTGAACCAATGCATGCAGAGCACAATGGATTAGCAGTCCATCGCCTTAACCTCTCGGCCACCTCATCTATAGAAAAAAATAAAAAAGGATTTTTTTAAAAACAATGCAAAAAAAGAAGATAAAAATAATGCGAAAATTAATGTAACGATAAAAAAATTCAAATATAATTATAAAAAGAATGCAAAAAATCATGTCATGATATGATATGATTTGTACAAATACTGTATGTCATGATATGATAAAAGTCATGATATGATATATGTCATGATATATGTCATGATATGATTTGTCATGATATGATTTGTCATGATATAATTTGTTATGATATGTCATGAAATGATATATGTCATGATATGATATATGTCATGATATAATATGTCATGATATGAAATGTCATGATATTATATATGTGATGATATGATAAAAGTCATGATATGATATATGCCATGATATGATAATATTTGATATGTCATGATATTATGTCATGATATGTCACGATATGTGATTATATGTCATGATATAATATGATTTGTCATGATATGTCATGATATGACATATCAAAATATTTAACAAAATAATGCAAAATGAATGACAAATAGAATGAACAAAGCGAATACCAACGATGAGAATGGGATATGAACCCATGCATGCAGAGCACAATAGATTAGCAGTCCATCGCCTTAACCTATCGGCCACCACATCTATAGAAAAAAAATAAAAAAGGATTTTTTTAAAAACAATGCAAAAAAGAAAAAAAATGCGAAAATTATGTAACGATATAAAAATGCAAATATAATTATAAAAATAATGCAAAAAATCATGTCATGATATGATATGTCATGATATGATATGTCATGATATGATATATGTCATGATATGCTATATGTCATGATAATATATATGTCATGATATGATATATGTCATGATATGATATGATATTTTATATGTCATGATATTATGTTATGATATAATATGATTTGTCATGATATGTCATGATATAATATGATTTGTCATGATATGTCATGATATGACATATTAAAATATTTAAAAAAAATAATGCAAAATGAATGACAAATAGAATGAACAAAGAGAAAACCAACGATGAGAATGGGATTTCAACCAATGCATGCAGAGCACAATGGATTAGCAGTCCATTGCCTTAACCTCTCGGCCACCTCATCTATAGAAAAAAATAAAAAAGGATTTTTTTTAAAACAATGCAAAAAAGAAAAAAAAATGCAAAAATAATGTAACGATATAAAAATGCAAATAAAATGATAAAAATAATGCAAAAAATCATGTCATGATATGATGTGTCATTATATGTCATGATATGATTTGTCATGATATGTCATGATATGTCATGATATGATATGTCATGATAAGATATATGTTATGATATGATAAATGTCATGATACGATATATGTCATGATATGATAATATTTGATATGTCATGATATTATGTCATGATATGTCACGATATGTGATTAAATGTCATGATATAATATGATTTGTCATGATATGTCATGATATGACATATAAAAATATTTAACAAAATAATGCAAAATGAATGACAAATAGAATTAACAAAGCGAATACCAACGATGAGAATGAAATATGAACCCATGCATGCAGAGCACAATGGATTAGCAGTCCATCGCCTTAACCTATCAGCCACCTCATCTATAGAAAAAAAAAGGATTTTTTCAAAAACAATAGAAAAAAGAAAAAAAATGCGAAAATTATGTAACGATATAAAAATGCAAATATAATTATAAAAAAAATGCAAAAAATCATGTCATGATATGATATGTCATGATATGTCATGATATAATTTGTCATGATATGTCATGATATGATATGTCATGATATGATATATGTAATGATATGATATGTCATGATATGATATATGTCATGATATGATATATGTCATGATATGATATATGTCATGATATGATATATGTCATGATATGATATATGTCATGATATGATATATGTCATGATATGATATGATATTTTATATGTCATGATATTATGTTATGATATAATATGATTTGTCATGATATGTCATGATATAATATGATTTGTCATGATATGTCATGATATGACATATTAAAATATTTAAAAAAATAATGCAAAATGAATGACAAATAGAATGAAAAAAGAGAAAACCAACGATGAGAATGGGATTTGAACCCATGCGTGCAGAGCACAATGGATTAGCAGTCCATCGCCTTAACCTCTCGGCCACCTCATCTATAGAAAAAAATTAAAAATGGATTTTTTTAAAAACAATGCAAAAAAGAAAAAAATGCAAAAATAATGTAACGATATAAAAATGCAAATATAATGATAAAAATAATGCAAAAAATCATGTCATGATATGATATGTCATGATATGTCATGATATGATTTGTCATGATATGTCATGATATGTCATGATATGATATGTCATGATAAGGTATATGTTATGATAGGATAAATGTCATGATATGATATATGTCATGATATGATAATATTTGATATGTCATGATATTATGTCATGATATGTCACGATATGTGATTATATGTCATGCTATAATACGATTTGTCATGATATGTCATGATATGACATATCAAAATATTTAATAAAATAATGCAAAATGAATGACAAATAGAATGAACAAAGAGAAAACCAACGATCAGAATGGGGTTTGAACCCATGCGTGCAGAGCACAATGGATTAGCAGTCCATCGCCTTAACTTATCGGCCACCTCATCTATAGAAAAAAATAAAAATGGATTTTTTTTAAAACAATGCAAAAAAGAAAAAAAATATGCGAAAATTATGTAACGATATAAAAATGCAAATATAATTATAAAAAGAATGCAAAAAATCATGTCATGATATGATATGTCATGATATGTCATGATATAATATGTCATGATGTGTCATGATATGATATGTCATGATATGATATATGTCATGATATGATATATGTCATGATATGATATATGTCATGATATGATATTTTATATGTCATGATATTATGTCATGATATAATATGATTTGTTATGATATGTCATGATATGTCATGATATGTCATGATATGATATGTCATGATATGATATATGTCATGATAAGATATGATATTTGATATGTCATTATATTATGTCATGATATGTAACGATATGTGATTATATGTCATGATATAATATGATATGTCATGATATGTCATGATGTGATTTGTACTAATACTGTATGTCATGATATGATATATGTCATATGATATATGTCATGATATGATATGTCATGATATGATTTGTCAAGATATGTCATGATATGTCATGATATGATTTGTACTAATACTGTATGTCATGATATGATATATGTCATAATATGATATATGTCATGATATAATATATCATGATATGATATGTCATGATATGATATATGTCATGATATGATATGATATTTGATATGTCATGATATGATATATGTTATGTTATGATAAATGTCATGATATGATAATATTTTATGTCATGATATTATCATGCTATGTCACGATATGTGATTATATGTCATGATATAATATGATTTGTCATGATATGTCATGATATGACATATCAAAATATTTAACAAAATAATGCAAAATGAATTACAAATAGAATGAACAAAGAGAATACCAATGATGAAAATGGGATTTGAACCCATGCATGCAGAGCACATTGGATTAGCAGTCCATCGCCTTAACATCTCGGCCACCTTGTCTATACAAAAAAATAAAAAAGGATTTTTTTAAAAACAATGCAAAAAAAAAAAAAAGGCAAAAATAATGTAATGATATAAAAATGCAAATATAATGATAAAAATAATTCAAAAAACCATGTCATGATATATGTCATGATATGTCATGATATGATTTGTCATTATATGTCATGATATGATATGTCATGATATGATATATGTCATGATATGATATGTCATGGTATGATATATGTCATGATATGATATGATATTTGATATGTCATGATATTATGTCATGATATCTAACGATATGTGATTATATGTCATGATATAATATGATTTGTCATGATATGTCATGATATGACATATCAAAATATTTAATAAAATAATGCAAAATGAATGACAAATAGAATGAACAAAGAGAAAACCAACGTTGAGAATGGGATTTGAACCCATGCGTGCAGAGCACAATGGATTAGCAGTCCATCGCCTTAACCTCTCGGCCACCTCATCTATAGAAAAGAATAAAAAAGGATTTTTTTAAAAACAATGCAAAAAATAAAATTAAAATAATGCGAAAATTAATGTAACGATAAAAAAATTCAAATATAATTATAAAAAGAATGCAAAAAATCATGTCATGATATGATATGTCATGATATGTCATGATATGATTTGTACAAATACTGTATGTCATGATATGATATATGTCATGATATGATATATGTCATGGTATGATATATGTCATGATATGATATTTGTCATGATATGATATATGTTATGATATGATATATGTCATGATATGATATGTCATGATATGATTTGTCATGATATGATTTGTCATGATATGTCATGATATACTATATGTCATGATAATGTCATGATATCATATGTCATGATATGATATATGTCATGATATGATATGATATTTGATATGTCATGATATGATATATGTTATGATATGATAAATATCATGATATGATATATGTCATGATATGATAATATTTGATATGTCATGATATTATGTCATGATATAATATGATTTGTCATGATATGTCATGATATGGCATATAAAAATATTTAACAAAATAATGCAAAATTAATGACAAATAGAATGAACAAAGAGAATACCAACTTAGAGAATGGGATATGAACCCATGCATGTAGAGCACAATGGATTAGCAGTCCATCACCTTAACCTCTCGGCCACCTCATCTATAGAAAAAAATAAAAAAGGATTTTTTTAAAAAACAATGCAAAAAAGAAAAAAATGCAAAAATAATGTAACGATATAAAAATGCAAATATAATGAAAAAAATAATGCAAAAAATCATGTCATGATATGATATGTCATGATAAGTCATGATATGATTTGTCATGATATGTCATGATATGTCATGGTATGTCATGATATGATATATGTCATGATATGATATGTCATGATATGATATATGTCATGATATGATATTATATTTGATATGTCATGATATGATTTGTACAAAATACTGTATGTCATGATATGATATATGTCATGATATGATTTGTCATGATATGATTTGTCATGATATGATTTGTTATGATATGTCATGAAATGATATATGTCATGATATGATATATGTCATGATATAATATGTCATGATATGAAATGTCATGTCATGATATGAAATGTCATGTCATGATATGAAATGTCAAGATATTATATATGTGATGATATGATAAAAGTCATGATATGATATATGTCATGATATGATAATATTTGATATATCATGATATTATGTCATTATATGTCACGATATATAATTATATGTCATGATATAATATGATTTGTCATGATATGTCATGATATGACATATAAAAATATTTAACAAAATAATGCAAAATGAATGACAAATAGAATGAACAAAGTGAATACCAACAATGAGAATGGGATATGAACCCATGCATGCAGAGCACAATGGATTAGCAATCCATCGCCTTAACCTATCGGCCACCTTATCTATAGAAAAAAAATAAAAAAGAATTTTTTTAAAAACAATGCAAAAAAGAAAAAAAATGCGAAAATTATGTAACGATATAAAAATGCAAATATAATTATAAAAATAATGCAAAAAATCATGTCATGATATTATATGTCATGATATGTCATGATATGATATGTCATGATATGTCATAATATGATATGTCATGATATGATATATATGTCATTATATGATATGTCATGATATGATATATGTCATGATATGATATATATCATGATATGATATATGTCATGATATGATATGATATTTTATATGTCATGATATTATGTCATGATATAATATGATTTGTCATGATATGTCATGATATGATTTGTCATGATATGTCATGATATGATATGTCATGATATGATATATGTCATGATAAGATATGATATTTGATATGTCATTATATTATGTCATGATATGTAACGATATGTGATTATATGTCATGATATAATATGATATGTCATGATATGTCATGATATGATTTGTACTAATACTGTATGTCATGATATGATATATGTCATATGATATATGTCATGATATGATATGTCATGATATGATTTGTCAAGATATGATATGTCATGATATGATTTGTACTAATACTGTATGTCATGATATGATATATGTCATAATATGATATATGTCATGATATAATATATCATGATATGATATGTCATGATATGATATATGTCATAATATGATATGATATTTGATATGTCATGATATGATATATGTTATGTTATGATATGATAAATGTCATGATATGATAATATTTTATATATCATTATATTATCATGATATGTCACGATATGTGATTATATGTCATGATATAATATGATTTGTCATGATATGTCATAATATGACATATCAAAATATTTAACAAAATAATGCAAAATGAATTACAAATAGAATGAACAAAGAGAATACCAATGATGAAAATGGGATTTGAACCCATGCATGCAGAGCACAATGGATTAGCAGTCCATCACCTTAACATCTCGGCCACCTCATCTATAGAAAAAAATAAAAAGGGATTTTTTTTTTAAAACAATGCAAAAAAGAAAAAAAAAGGCAAAAATAATGTAATGATATAAAAATGCAAATATAATGATAAAAATAATGCAAAAAATCATGTCATGATATATGTCATGATATGTCATGATATGATTTGTCATGATATGTCATGATATGATATGTCATGATATGATATATGTCATGATATGATATGTCATGATATGATATATGTCATGATATGATATGATATTTGATATGTCATGATATTATGTCATGATATCTAACGATATGTGATTATATGTCATGATATAATATGATTTGTCATGATATGTCATGATATGACATATCAAAATATTCAACAAAATAATGCAAATGAATGACAAACAGAATGAACAAAGAGAAAACCAACGATGAGAATGGGATTTGAACCCATGCGTGCAGAGCACAATGGATTAGCAGTCCACCGCCTTAACCTCTCGGCCACCTCATCTATAGATAAAAATAAAAAATGATTTTTTTAAAAACAATGCAAAAAAAGAAGATAAAAATAATGCGAAAATTAATGTAACGATAAAAAAATTCAAATATAATTATAAAAAGAATGCAAAAAATCATGTCATGATATGATATGTAGTGATATGTCATGATATGATTTGTACAAATACTGCATGTCATGATATGATACAGTAGCGACATCTTTTATTCGAGTAAATGCCGGCGGCATGCCGGGATCTACCCCAGCTGCCGCCAGTCAGAAACGCGCGCCGCCGCGTTTCCCCCACGCACCCCCCTCCACATCGCGCGCAATTACCCCCCCAAAGACACCCCGAACCCGGCTTCTACTCTGCCCCTCTGCTTCCCCGCACCCCCGCTTACCTAGATTTGAACTCCAGGGGTGTCGGGGAAGCCTGGGGAAGCCGGGGAAGATGGGGAAGCCGGGCGCGCTTGTGACCGTGACGTCACAGTGCGCCGCCACGCGCCACGGCTACCCGCTTCCCAGCCTCATTCAGCCAGCGGCATTTGCTCGAATAAGAGCTGCCGCTGCTGTATATGTCATGATATGATATATGTCATGATATGATATATGTCATGATATGATATATGTCATGATATGATAATATTTGATATGTCATGATATTATGTCATGATATAATATGATTTGCCATGATATGTCATGATATGGCATATAAAAATATTTAACAAAATAATGCAAAATGAATGACAAATAGAATGAACAAAGAGAATACCAACTTTGAGAATGGGATATGAACCCATGCATGTAGAGCACAATGGATTACCAGTCCATCACCTTAACCTCTCGGCCACCTCATCTCTAGGAAAAAAATAAAAAATGATTTATTTAAAAAACAATGCAAAAAAGAAAAAAATGCAAAAATAATGTAACGATATAAAAATGCAAATATAATGATAAAAATAATGCAAAAAATCATGTCATGATATGATATGTCATGATATGTCATGATATGATTTGTCATGATATGTCATGATATGTCATGATATGATATATGTCATGATATGATATATGTCATGATATGATATATGTCATGATATGATATGTCATGATATGATTTGTCATGATATGATTTGTCATGATATGTCATGATATGCTATATGTCATGATAATGTCATGATATCATATGTCATGATATGATATATGTCATGATATGATATGATATTTGATATGTCATGATATGATATATGTTATGATATGATAAATGTCATGATATGATATATGTCATGATATGATAATATTTGATATGTCATGATATTATGTCATGATATAATATGATTTGTCATGATATGTCATGATATGGCATATAAAAATATTTAACAAAATAATGCAAAATGAATGACAAATAGAATGAACAAAGAGAATACCAACTTTGAGAATGGGATATGAACCCATGCATGTAGAGCCCAATGGATTAGCAGTCCATCACCTTAACCTCTCGGCCACCTCATCTATAGAAAACAATAAAAAATGATTTTTTTAAAAAACAATGCAAAAAAGAAAAAAATGCAAAAATAATGTAACGATATAAAAATGCAAATATAATGATAAAAATAATGCAAAAAATCATGTCATGATATGATATGTCATGATATGTCATAATATGATATGTCATGATATGATATATATGTCATGATATGATATGTCATGATATGATATATGTCTTGATATGATATGATATTTGATATGTCATGATATTATGTAATGATATAATATGATTTGTCATGATATGCCATGATATAATATAATTTGTCATGATATGTCATGATATGACATATCAAAATATTTAACAAAATAATGCAAAATGAATGACAAATAGAATGAACAAATAGAAAACCAACTATGAGAATAGGATTTGAACCCATGCATGCAGAACACAATGGATTAGCAGTTCATCACCTTAACCTCTCAGCCACCTCACCTATAGAAAAGAAATAAAAAAGGATTTTTTTTAAAAACAATGCAAAAAAGAATAAAATGCAAAAATAATGTAACGATATAAAAATGCAAATATAATGATAAAAATAATGCAAAAAATCATGTCATGATATGATATGTCATGATATGTCATGATATGATTTGTACTAATACTGTATGTCATGATATGATATATGTCATGATATGATATATGTCATGATATGATATGTCATGATATGATTTGTCATGATATGTTATGATATGACATATCAAAATATTAAGCAAAATAATGCAAAATGAATGACATATAGAATGAACAAAGAGAATACCAATGATGAGAATGGGATTTGAACCCATGCATGCAGAGCACAATGGATTAGCAGTCCATCGCCTTAAAACAATGCAAAAAAGAAAAAAAGGCAAAAATAATGTAATGATATAAAAATGCAAATATAATGATAAAAATAATGCAAAAAATCATGTCATGATATATGTCATGATATGTCATGATATGATATGTCATGATATGTCATGATATGATATGTTATGATATGATATATGTCATGATATGATATGTCATGATATGATATATGTCATGATATGATATGATATTTGATATGTCATGATAATATGTCAAGATATAATATGATTTGTCATGATATGTCATGATATAATATGATTTGTCATGATATGTCATGATATGACATATCAAAATATTTAATAAAATAATGCAAAATGAATGACAAATAGAATGAACAAAGAGAAAACCAACAATGAGAATGGGATTTGAACCCATGCATGCAGAGCACAATGGATTAGCAGTCCATCGCCTTAACCTCTCTGCCACCTCATCTATAGAAAAAAATAAAAAAGGTTTTTTTTAAAAACAATGCAAAAAAGAAAATAAAAATAATGCGAAAATTAATGTAACGATAAAAAAATTCAAATATAATTATAAAAAGAATGCAAAAAATCATGTCATGATATGATATGTCATGATATGTCATGATATGATTTGTACTAATACTGTATGTCATGATATGATATATGTCATGATATGATATATGTAATGATATGATATGTCATGATATGATTTGTCATGATATGATTTGTCATGATATGATATATGTCATGATATGATATTTGATATGTCATGATATGATATATGTCATGATATGATAAATGTCATGATATGATATATGTCTGATAATATATATATTTCAGGGGTGACTCCATTTTGTCTGCTGTATAATCATTTTTATACTAACACTGCCATTATGCTTAGTCACACGATTTAACTAACATTTTTCCAACTACCCTTTTTCTGTATCTAATGTTGGCTGAGCTTCTGTGTTGAAATAGGAAGTATTGACCAAATAAGGCACAAACGGGAACTTATGTACGGTCTCAGCTATTTAATCTTGAATCATGTGATGTACGGGAGTTTCCATATAAATGATTTAATATCTTGTTATGTCTAACATAAGCACAAAATAAGGGAAATAGAAATTGGCATGTAATCATCTTTGTTTTCGCTTGGCTATATAACCTGACTGAAATCGCCTAATAAACAGGAGAGATTTTTGACGCACACTGGTGTCAGACTCAATTATTTCTCCTCCGAGCTGCTCGTACTTTTCCAGGGCTGTAACAGTGGGAAATCCTTCGAAGGTGTTCGATCCGATGTACTGGAGATGATCCCGACATATGCTGAGTCGAGGATTAATTATTAAGATTTGGTGTCAGAAAGTGGGATAAGGCTCGACGGCTGGGTAAGGTACAAGATATCAATTTTATCTGTATATTATCCTCCCGGTGTCCCTTATTTCGAACCCTATTATATATTACCTCCGTACTGGACGAATTAGACTATATGGTTAATAGTTTAACCACAGCCAAGGATATAAAGGGTGAATCCGGGCTGAGTCAAGGATATAAAGAGTGAATCCTGACTGAGTATAGTGCCAGGGTGAGTCCCTGCTAATAGATATCGTGTGAATATCAGGAAATACTCTTACAGCGACTGTGGAAACGTATACCCATTTTTCTGGGAAATATTGGTGTATTTTATTGTATCTGTGCATGTATTTTAACATCTATAAGATATCTCTTTAAAGTGCATAAGGACGCCGTAAATTTTTACTGTGCTCTGCTTTATTGCATGAATATCTAAGACATTTTAGTACGCCATTTTATTTTCAAGAACTTGTATTGTGTGTAAGATGGGAGAGTCTAACAGTAAACGTGCCCATGGGAATTCTAAACAAGTAGCAGGTATAGAATCCTGTCTACTAAGCAGATGTTTAAGTCCCCGCTGTAAAACAAGGGGTTAAATTATAAAGTTCTGTCTGTATACTGGACTGTCTTTTGGGACCCTATATCAGTATATTTAGATAAGGTTATATTGCATTAAGATAAGTTTTCTTTATAAGCTAATTATGGGTAATAAAGTAAAATATTGTCTGGAAGTAAGCCTGACAAAAAATAAATAAAAATAAAGTACAAGATTAATAATAACAACAAGAAATGTGTTAAAACTGATAAGGAATGTGCTGCAGCCCGTGTCAAAATTGCATCTTTTAAGTGCTGCCAACTGAATATTTTTTTTTATATAACTCTCAAAATGCATATTTGCCCCCTGCCCCTATGGCATCGGGACAATTACCATTTCCATAGGTAGCCCCAATTTACCCCAGTGTCCCTGTTCTAAAAAAAAAAAACCCTGAGCCCTTAACCTTTCCTCGGTCACAGGCTCTGAGGCTGTCTCCGATAAAGAAGTTCTTATGGCTTCATGGGGAACCCGAAGCAATAGGCTCCCTAGACCACTCCCTATTGATATGCCTGCCAGGCAGATCGGTACGGATGGGGAAGAGACGGACTCTAGGCAGGATTGAACCCCTGTCAGGGACCGTTCACGGGACAGGGAAAAGTCACAGGATGAATCAGAATCAGATACTGACACTGTGGCACAGGCATATGCAGGTCTGTCAAACAACGCTAAAAAAAAAAAAAAAAAGAGGAAGGAAAAAAAAAAAATGTGTTATAACTGCTGTATTTATATTTAACATAACGTAAGTGAATAAAGAGGAAACAGCAAGTATATTTGCCGAATGATTATTGGAGATAATATAGGCATATGGAAGAATTGAGGAAGTAGAGATGAGCACAAGACCATTAATAGTGGCAGTTTTTTTTTTTTTTAAAGGTTTACATGCAGAAATTGGGTCGAGAGTAGAGGAAGTGTATTGGTTGGAAGCATAAAAGATTGTCAGACATTGCTACTGTGGTAGAGAATGAAAAAAAAGAGCAGGGAAGCTAAGAAAGCAAGGGAAAAGAAAGGACAGGAAGTGCTATAATTGTAAAGAGACAAGATATTTTGCCAGTAATTGCAAACCAGCCCCTAAGAAGGGAACCAGAGAATTTTTTTAGTAGAATATTTTTGTCTAAATTCAGACGGGTCTTTCCCGCCGGTATTGAGAATCTCAAGTATTGTAAATCTTAGTGGAAAATATGTTTAGTGTGTAAATTTAAGGTAGGAAAATTAGTTTTTTCCCAGAATGTTTTATTAAATTTTATAAATATGGTAAAAAGGTTGATTGAGTAATCCCTGTGTGCTTGTATAATCTGAGTGAATCCTAACTATGTGAAAGTTTTATGTGCATTGAATAATATGAATGTCGGTTTATTGTATATATACAATTTTATCTAGGTACTTGCAAATGTTTCTGAAATAAGAACATAATTTATTGCTCATGTTAAGTTTAAATTTTAAAGGTGAGAAACATCCCCACTATAACGCAAACTAATCAATAATGGGAAAGGGAGAGTTTGACTGGTTATTGAGAGAAGGACAAATAATGGGCAAATGTGAGAAAAAAAAGAAAAAAAAATTATACTTCAGCCCGGTCACTGGTATATTTTGAGGATTTATTCGTTCTGGCCAGACGATGATTTCTTAAAACCAGAAAGACATCCTTTTCCAACTTCTCTATTTCCATGTCAAGAGAGAGCGAGGGAGAGAGAGAATCAGAATAGCAGCCCAGACAGCCCCCCTTCTCCAGTTGAAAAAATGTGCGGAGATACATTTGAGACATGAAAGTTAACCGAAGCTCTGTAGCTACAAATTAGGTTTAACTGTTTTATTAATATAGTTTGCGGGCAGGATCAAACAATTTTGCATTGCCTTGTCTTGGTAATTTTTGTTGTATTATTTTTGTGTCTTTTATGTGTCACATTTTATTCTGTAATCAGGCCGTGTGAGGAGCTGCATTTTTAAGATGTCCCAAATTATATTGCAATGTAATTAACAGTTTTTTTTTCTTATCTGTTTTGTTCCAAGGTTTTGGCAGGATGCCCAGAAAGTTATTTCAAGCTTGTTCCAATCGGAAAAAAAAAAAAAAAAAGTTTTTAAATCTGTGTCTATAATTTCTTATATTACAGGATGTTTCTGTCAGAAGACAATAGCTGATTATATTTATATTCAGTAGTGTTTTCAGTGTTTTTAATGCAAATTTTATACCCAAAGGATTCAAGTTAGTTTAGCTACAGATCGAGCAACAATAGTTAGTTACTTTTGAATGCTGTTATCCTTTCTGTAATATTGTTCACATATAAAAAATTATGTGAACAAAGGAGGGGTATTATTGCTGTTTATCATATAGCTGTCTATGCCCAGAAGTTAGATGGTTTAGTGCCCGGGATGAACGAAATCTGAAATTATTATTATTTTATTTTTAAGAATAATGCTGAGTGCCTTTTAAGGTTGGCAGTGTGCTCGGCACTTTTCAAAGAAATTATATTACAAGTGATTAGTTTGGAGTTCTATACAGAATTATTTTAGTCATTTTTTCTTTTGGTTTGGCAATAGCTGAGGCACCAATTTTAATGAATTGTAGCAAAGTCAAGACCACAGTGACTGTTTAGTAAAACAATTAGTAAGTATTGTATGCAACTAATATATTTTTGAGTCTCTCTAGGCACATGTCAAAGTTGAAAGTGCACCTACGATAGACGGGTTAATGGTCAAGCATTTCCTACGCAAGAACGTTCTTCATCCCAGATGAAGAGGCGCTACTACTACTATTAAAAGTACTACTCATCACCATTACAGCAAATAAAATGGCAGAGGTCTCTTTTTGGATCCACGTTACGCATATGAAACTTATCCCAGCACCACCCACAGTTGCTCCAATCTACACCGTATCCAAAGTGGAAAAGCCTAGAGACACAGCCAAAATTCCAGGCCTCAACATATGAACTTTGAACTTTTTAATAATCTTTTTTCTTTACTGGTTTTGTTATTTTAATTATAAATGTATAGTCTATTAGGTTTGTGTAAATAGTGTGCACACAAAGACGATAGGGTAGGAACAGGTATATTTTGTTTAGTAATTGTTATTTTGTTTTTATTGATTTGTGTATAGCATATATGCACACCTTTTGTCACACAATGGAATCCTAGTAAACAAAGCCCATATTTTATATATAATGTAACCCAATGTACTATCTATATTCAATAGGTTGCACCCCAGGAAAAATGAGTGTTATATTTAACCCCTTGAGAAAAAGACAATATGATATAAGACATTTGTAGAACCATCTATAAGAAATTGGTTACGAAGGGTGTAGAAATACGAGTTTGCCCTAGGGAAGTTATTGACTCTGTGATAGGAGGACAGATAGAATATTACCCTACAACTAGAACAGGTCATGTTATTTGGGGAAAATAGTCCAGTGTTTAAAGTTAGAGATGACGGATGGGATTTGTTGGGACTTGGTGGTTGGATTAGTTCTCTGGAAGCGAAGCTAGTGGATGCTTTTGTGTGTGTGTCTGTCCTACTCATCACTCTCTATGTATGTGTCATATGCAGTAAACTTTGATCAAGAAGTGCGTTGCACCCCACCAACGCTATGCCTCTTTTCGGTGATGTCAGCAGTCCCCCAGAAGAAGAGACCGAGAATAAATCAACTGTGCCGATATAATGGCCGAAAAAGAATGACAAGGCACAATTGGACAATCTCCTGGTCCAGCAGGACTATGCAATGGTGAACTGTTCTTTAAATAGACTGTCTCTAAAGAATAAGAGGGGACTAAGAAGATTGGATATGAGGCTATGAGGAAAGTGGGAGGTCACCCAGAGGCGTGTGTCAGCCACAAGGAAAGGATCATAAGTCAGCCATTTTTTACCATAGCAGTCATTTTGCTGTTTTGCCATTCTGAATAAATGTAGTATGAAAGATGCGTGCAAGATGGATATTTGTGCAATCGCTCCCGGTAGAAATTAGCCCCCACCAATTTTCACAAATTTTAGCCGCCATAATGTGCTAGTAGTTACAGAAGAGCAGTGTGAATAGTAATTTAGAAATTGGTAATAGGTTTTGTAGTAATAGTCAACCTGGTAAACAGAAAAGATATTATACCAGCCACACCGATATATATCTCTCTACAAACAAGAACTCCTGTGGCCATATATATATTTTTATTTTCTTCTGACCCCCAAAACCTGCACCACTAGTTCAGTACGACAAAGTATATCAAAAATATCAAAAACAATATAGTAGTTGTTAGGTTATGGACCCATGACAGAATGAGGGAAAGAGAATTGTTTTGGGACTGATAATTATCGTTTGCATATTTGTAATATTAGTTGTTATTATTACATGCTGCAAGTTCATGTATTCGGCTTTATGTAAACTTATGATGCCATCTGTTAAGTCAGTTAGCCACACGTATGCTTCACTGAACATTAACGCCCCTATTCCTGGTCCCGCAACCATAACCTACGACTCTAGAATACTATCCACTAGTGTCCCGATACCTTTAGTGGATTATCCTTTAGTGGATTATGATAATATGCAAATCCAGTACGAGACCCCCGAAGTGTAGGAGTTGTCATTTTGATGACAAAAGGAGGGACTGATAATATATATATTTCAGGGGTGACTCCATTTTGTCTGCTGTATAATCATTTTTATACTAACACTGCCATTATGCTTAGTCACACGATTTAACTAACATTTTTCCAACTACCCTTTTTCTGTATCTAATGTTGGCTGAGCTTCTGTGTTGAAATAGGAAGTATTGACCAAATAAGGCACAAACGGGAACTTATGTACGGTCTCAGCTATTTAATCTTGAATCATGTGATGTACGGGAGTTTCCAAATAAATGATTTAATATCTTGTTATGTCTAACATAAGCACAAAATAAGGGAAATAGAAATTGGCATGTAATCATCTTTGTTTTCGCTTGGCTATATAACCTGACTGAAATCGCCTAATAAACAGGAGAGATTTTTGACGCACACTGGTGTCAGACTCAATTATTTCTCCTCCGAGCTGCTCGTACTTTTCCAGGGCTGTAACAGTGGGAAATCCTTCGAAGGTGTTCGATCCGATGTACTGGAGATGATCCCGACATATGCTGAGTCGAGGATTAATTATTAAGAATGTCATGATATGATAATATTTGATATGATGATATTATGTCATGATATGTCACGATATGTGATTATATGTCATGATATAATATGATTTGTCATGATATGTAATGATATGACATATCAAAATATTTAACAAAATAATGCAAAATGAATGACAAATAGAATGAACAAAGAGAATACCAACGATGAGAAAGGGATTTGAACCCATGCATGCAGAGCACAATGGATTAGCAATTCATCGTCTTAACATCTCGGCCACCTCATCTATAGAACAAAATAAAAAAGGATTTTTTTTAAAACAATGCAAAAAAGAAAAAAAATGCAAAAATAATGTAACAAAATAAAAATGCAAATATAATGATAAAAATAATTGCAAAAAATCATGTCATGATATGATATGTCATGATATGTCATGATATGATTTGTCATGATATGTCATGATATTATATATGTCATGATATGGTATGATATTTGATATGTCATTATATTATGTCATGATATGTAAAGATATGTGATTATATGTCATGATATAATTTGATTTGTCATGATATGTCATGATATGTCATGATATGTCATGATATGTCATGATATGTCATGATATGTCATGATATGTCATGATATGTCATGATATGTCATGATATGTCATGATATGACATATAATAATATTTAACAAAATAATGCAAAATGAATGACAAATAGAATGAAAAAAGAGAAAACCAACGATGACAATGGGATTTGAAACCATGCGTGCAGAGCACAATGGATTAGCAGTCAATCGCCTTAACCTCTCGGCCACCTCATCTACAGAAAAAAAATTACAAAGTTTTTTTTTAAAACAATGCAAAAAAGAAAATAAAAATAATGCGAAAATTAATGTAACGATAAAAAAATTAAAATATAATTATAAAAAGAATGCAAAAAATCATGTCATGATATGATATGTCATGATATGTCATGATATGATTTGTACTAATACTGTATGTCATGATATTATATATGTCATGATATGATATGTCATGATATGATATATGTCATGATATGATATGATATTTGATATGTCATGATATGATATATGTTATGATATGATAAATGTCATGATATGATATATGTCATTATATGATAATATTTGATATGTCTTGATATTATGTCATGATATAATATGATTTGTCATGATATGTCATGATATGGCATATAAAAATATTTAACAAAATAATGCAAAATGAATGACAAATAGAATGAACAAAGAGAATACCAACTATGAGAATGGGATATGAACCCATGCATGTAGAGCACAATGGATTAGCAGTCCATCACCTCAACCTCTCGGCCACCTCATCTATAGAAAAAAATAAAAAAGGATTTTTTTTAAAAACAATGCAAAAAAGAAAAAAATGCAAAAATAATGTAACGATATAAAAATGCAAATATAATGATAAAAATAATGCAAAAAATCATGTCATGATATGATATGTCATGATATGTCATGATATGAATTGTCATGATATGTCATGATATGATATGTCATGATATGATATGTCATGATATGATATATGTCATGATATGATATGTCATGATATGATATATGTCATGATATGATATGATATTTGATATGTCATGATATTATGTAATGATATAATATGATTTGTCATGATATGCCATGATATAATATGATTTGTCATGATATGTCATGATATGACATATCAAAATATTTAACAAAATAATGCAAAATGAATGACAAATAGAATGAACAAATAGAAAACCAACTATGAGAAAGGGATTTGAACCCATGCATGCAGAACACAATGGATTAGCAGTCCATCACCTTAACCTCTCGGCCAACTCATCTATATAAAAAAATAAAAAAGGATTTTTTTTAAAAACAATGCAAAAAAGAATAAAATGCAAAAATAATGTAACGATATAAAAATGCAAATATAATGATAAAAATAATGCAAAAAATCATGTCATGATATGATATGTCATGATATGTCATGATATGATTTGTACTAATACTGTATGTCATGATATGATATATGTCATGATATGATATGTCATGATATGATTTGTCATGATATGATTTGTCATGATATGTCATGATATGATATATGTCATGATATGATATATGTCATGATATGATAATATTTGATATGTCATGATATTATGTCATGATATGTCACGATATGTGATTATATGTAATGAAATAATATGATTTGTCATGATATGTTATGATATGACATATCAAAATATTAAACAAAATAATGCAAAATGAATGACATATAGAATGAACAAAGAGAATACCAATGATGAGAATGGGATTTGAACCCATGCATGCAGAGCACAATGGATTAGCAGTCCATCGCCTTAAAACAATGCAAAAAAGAAAAAAAGGCAAAAATAATGTAATGATATAAAAATGCAAATATAATGATAAAAATAATGCAAAAAATCATGTCATGATATATGTCATGATATGATATGTCATGATATGTCATGATATGATATGTCATGATATGATATATGTCATGATATGATATGTCATGATATGATATATGTCATGATATGATATGATATTTGATATGTCATGATAATATGTCAAGATATAATATGATTTGTCATGATATGTCATGATATAATATGATTTGTCATGATATGTCATGATATGACATATCAAAATATTTAATAAAATAATGCAAAATGAATGACAAATAGAATGAACAAAGAGAAAACCAACGATGAGAATGGGATTTGAACCCATGCATGCAGAGCACAATGGATTAGCAGTCCATCGCCTTAACCTCTCTGCCACCTCATCTATAGAAAAAAAATAATAAAGGATTATTTTAAAAACAATGCAAAAAAGAAAATAAAAATAATGCGAAAATTAATGTAACGATAAAAAAATTCAAATATAATTATAAAAAGAATGCAAAAAATCATGTCATGATATGATATGTCATGATATGTCATGATATGATTTGTACAAATACTGTATGTCATGATATGATATTTGTAATGATATGATATGTCATGATATGATTTGTCATGATATGATTTGTCATGATATGTCATGATATGATATGTCATGATATGATATGTGTCATGATATGATATTTGATATGTCATGATATGATATATGTTATGATATGATAAATGTCATGATATGATATATGTCATGATATGATAATATTTGATATGATGATATTATGTCATGATATGCCACGATATGTGATTATATGTCATGATATAATATGATTTGTCATGATATGTAATGATATGACATATCAAAATATTTAACAAAATAATGCAAAATGAATGAGAAATACAATGAATAAAGAGAATACCAACGATGAGAAAGGGATTTGAACCCATGCATGCAGAGCACAATGGATTAGCAATCCATCGTCTTAACATCTCCGCCACCTGATCTATAGAACAAAATAAAAAAGGATTTTTTTAAAAACAATGCAAAAAAGAAAAAAAATGCAAAAATAATGTAACCAAATAAAAATGCAAATATAATGATAAAAATAATGCAAAAAATAATGTCATGATATGATATGTCATGATATGTCATGATATCATTTGTCATGATATGTCATAATATGATATATGTCATGATATGATATGATATTTGATATGTCATTATATTATGTCATGATATGTAACGATATGTGATTATATGTCATGATATAATATGATTTGTCATGATATGTCATGATATGTCATGATATGTCATGATATGTCATGATATGTCATGATATGTCATGATATGTCATGATATGACATAAAAATATTTAACAAAATAATGCAAAATGAATGACAAATAGAATGAAAAAAGAGAAAACCAACGATGAGAATGGGATTTGAAACCATGAGTGCAGAGCACAATGGATTAGCAGTCAATCGCCTTAACCTCTCGGCCACCTCATCTACAGAAAAAAAATTTTAAAGTTTTTTTTTAAAACAATGCAAAAAAGAAAATAAAAATAATGCGAAAATTAATGTAACGATAAAAAAATTAAAATATAATTATAAAAAGAATGTAAAAAATCATGTCATGATATGATATGTCATGATATGTCATGATATGATTTGTACTAATACTGTATGTCATGATATGATATATGTCATGATATGATATATGTCATGATATGATATGTCATGATATGATTTGTCATGATATGATTTGTCATGATATGATTTGTCATGATATGTCATGAAATGATATATGTCATGATATGATATATGTCATGATATAATATGTCATGATATGATATATCATGATATGATATATGTCATGATATGATATGATATTTGATATGTCATGATAAGATATATGTTATGATATGATAAATGTCATGATATGATATATGTCATGATATGATAATATTTGATATGTCATGATATTATGTCATGATATGTCACGATATGTGATTATATGTCATGCTATAATACGATTTGTCATGATATGTCATGATATGACATATCAAAATATTTAATAAAATAATGCAAAATGAATGACAAATAGAATGAACAAAGAGAAAACCAACGATGAGAATGGGATTTGAACCCATGCATGCAGAGCACAATGGATTAGCAGTCCATCGCCTTAACCTCTTGGCCACCTCATCTATAGAAAAGAATAAAAAAGGATTTTTTTAAAAACAATGCAAAAAATAAAATTAAAATAATGCGAAAATTAATGTAACGATAAAAAAATTCAAATATAATTATAAAAAGAATGCAAAAAATCATGTCATGATATGATATGTCATGATATGTCATGATATGATTTGTACTAATACTGTATGTCATGATATGATATATGTCATGATATAATATATGTAATGATATGATATGTCATGATATGATTTGTCATGATATGATTTGTCATGATATGTCATGATATGATATGTCATGATATGATATATGTCATGATATGATATTTGATATGTCATGATATGATATATGTTATGATATGATAAATGTCATGATATGATATATGTCATGATATGATAATATTTGATATGATGATACTATGTCATGATATGTCACGATATGTGATTATATGTCATGATATAATATGATTTGTCATGATATGTAATGATATGACATATCAAAATATTTAACAAAATAATGCAAAATGAATGACAAATAGAATGAACAAAGAGAATACCAACGATGAGAAAGGGATTTGAACCC
The DNA here is from genome assembly GCF_040206685.1 of Ascaphus truei. Taxonomy (NCBI): domain Eukaryota; kingdom Metazoa; phylum Chordata; class Amphibia; order Anura; family Ascaphidae; genus Ascaphus; species Ascaphus truei. The sequence goes on along the minus strand of NW_027456999.1, from coordinate 66,518 downwards.
ATGCATGCAGAGCACAATGGATTAGCAATCCATCGTCTTAACATCTCGGCCACCTCATCTATAGAACAAAATAAAAAAGGATTTTTTTAAAAACAATGCAAAAAAGAAAAAAAATGCAAAAGTAATGTAACAAAATAAAAATGCAAATATAATGATAAAAATAATGCAAAAAATCATGTCATGATATGATATGTCATGATATGTCATGATATGATTTGTCATGATATGTCATGATATGATATATGTCATGATATGATATGATATTTGATATGTCATTATATTATGTCATGATATGTAACGATATGTGATTATATGTCATGATATAATATGATTTGTCATGATATGTCATGATATGTCATGATATGACATATAAAAATATTTAACAAAATAATGCAAAATGAATGACAAATAGAATGAAAAAAGAGAAAACCAACGATGAGAATGGGATTTGAAACCATGCGTGCAGAGCACAATGGATTAGCAGTCAATCGCCTTAAACTCTCGGCCACCTCATCTACAGAAAAAAATTTAAAAGTTTTTTTTTAAAACAATGCAAAAAAGAAAATAAAAATAATGCGAAAATTAATGTAACGATAAAAAAATTAAAATATAATTATAAAAAGAATGCAAAAAATCATGTCATGATATGATATGTCATGATATGTCATGATATGATTTGTACTAATACTGTATGTCATGATATGATATATGTCATGATATGATATGTCATGATATGATTTGTCATGATATGATTTGTCATGATATGTCATGAAATGATATGTCATGATATGATATATGTCATGATATAAAATGTCATGATATGATATATCATGATATGATATATGTCATGATATGATATGATATTTGATATGTCATGATAAGATATATGTTATGATATGATAAATGTCATGATATGATATATGTCATGATATGATAATATTTGATATGTCATGATATTATGTCATGATATGTCACGATATGTGATTATATGTCATGATATAATATGATTTGTCATGATATGTCATGATATGACATATCAAAATATTTAATAAAATAATGCAAAATGAATGACAAATAGAATGAACAAAGAGAAAACCAACGATGAGAATGGGATTTGAACCCATGCGTGCAGAGCACAATGGATTAGCAGTCCATCGCCTTAACCTCTCGGCCACCTCATCTATAGAAAAGAACAAAAAAGGATTTTTTTTTTAAAACAATGCAAAAAATAAAATAAAAATAATGCGAAAATTAATGTAACGATTAAAAAATTCAAATATAATTATAAAAAGAATGCAAAAAATCATGTCATGATATGATATGTCATGATATGTCATGATATGATTTGTACTAATACTGTATGTCATGATATGATATATGTTATGATATGATATATGTCATGATATGATATGTCATGATATGATTTGAAATGATATGATTTGTCATGATATGTCATGATATGATATACAGTGGCGACACACTTTATTCTCGCTCGGCTAGTCCTGCAAATTCGGGTATACTCGGGTGTATTGAGGTTTGTGATCGTTTTCTGCCAGAGTGTATAGCGTTATTCTCCCGGCAGGGATTGAAGCATTTTATTCCGGCTGGCTGCAATACTGCAATGCCATGTAAAAACACATGAGGGCGCTTGCGAGCTGTTCTCTTTGAAGACGTCCCCTATAATGAATTGTAATGCAGTATATATACTGTATATACTGTATATATATACTGTATAACAACAACCCCTATAACCCCTAACATACAGTACTGTACACATACAGTACTGTATATGCACATACATAAATGATACTATGGGCCGGCGGGGGGGCGAGATGTGTTTGCAGCAGAGAGAGATCCGCTGCTCTCTCTCTGTGCAAACATCAGCACATTAAAAATGATTTTAAATACATTTTTATTTATAGTGTAGATGTGCAGGGTGTCTCGGGAGCTGAACCGCACTGGTTTCAGGTCCAGGGACCCCCTGCTCCCTGAGATACAGCCCCCTTTATAAAGTGCCGGTATCCCTCTGCGTTTAAAGGGCCGATCACGTGATCGCGGCCTGTAAACCAAGCAGAGCAGAGGGATACCGGCACCCCCTAATGGGGACTGTATCTCGGGGAGCAGGGGGTCCCCAGACCTAAAACCACAGCGGTTCAGCTCCGGAGACCCTCTGCACATGTACAGTATAAATAAAACACACACATCAATAAAGAATCGTTCTTTACCTTAGCGGCTATGTGCTATGGTAACGAAGCAGAATTTCTGTATTTTAATAATATTGTACAGTGAGCAGGGGGTTCCCTGAGCCAGAAATTAATGCTCAGGGACCCCCCTGCTCCTGCACAATATTATTAAAAATACAGAAATGCTGCTTCATTACCATAGCGGATAGCCGCTAAGGCAATGAAGGGGTTAACTCACCGTGCCCGCTTTATTGTGGGTAGCGGGGGTGGGTGAGGGGGGTATTTGGTCCTTGGTGTGAGTTTAGGGCTTGCGGGGGGGTTGCGGGTGCACTTAACCCCTTCACGGCCGTAGCAGTTAATACCGCTACGGTCATGAAGGGGTTAAGCCCTCCCGCTACCCCCCGCAAGCCCTAAACAGCCACCATTGGGGCTAATACCCCCTTCACCCACCCCCGCTACCCACAATAAAAAAAACCTCACACACAGCAGGCGCCAAAAAATAAATAAATAAATCTAAATAAATAAATTACTATAAATAAATACATTTGAAATACATTTTTATTTATAGTGTAGATGTGCAGGGGGTCTCCGGAGATGAACCGCACTGGTTCCAGGTCGGGGGACCCCCTGCTCCCCGAGATACAGCCCCCTTTATGAGGTGCCGGTATCCCTCTGCTTGGTTTAAAGGTCCTGATCACGTGACCGCGGCCTCTAACCCAAGCATAGGGATACCGACACCCCCTAAAGGGGCCTGTATCTCGGGGAGCAGGGGGTCCCCAGACCTAAAACCACAGCGGATCAGCTCCGGAGACCCTCTGCACATCTACAGTATGAATAAAACAAGGGGGGGGCGCGAGCACTAGCAGAGGGAAGGCAGGGGGGCGAGCTGCAAAAGTTTGTGCTCCCCTGGTATAACCAATAAATAATATAGCTGATATAGCAATTTGGTTGTGGCTAGAGAGAGATTATAATGGCAGTGAGAATTAGTGGCCAGAATTAATAACAGTGCAATTACTAAAAAGTAACTGTAATAAAATAATAATAAACACTATGCCTAAACACAATAAAAGTCCAGAAACCTAGCTCTAATAGCTATGTTATAACTCAATCATAAAAGGATCCAATTCGGGCGTCCTCTGGAGCCCTGGCAGCTCTCTTCAGGGAAATAACCACCTCCTCGATAGATATCTAAACAAAAAAAAGAAGAGAAAGCGCCCGCTCCATGTGTAAATTCGGTATAACAATTTCATTTCCTGGACAAGATAAAAATAGCAAACTCACAAACATCCATTGGTAAAAGCATTGTGTGAGTGTCACGCTGCGCTCACCACAAACAGGACGGAAGACCGCGGGGCTGAGGTGGGGATTGATAGGCACCGACCCACAACCACGCAGTCCTGTCCGGAATGCGTAGTCCTAGTCGTACCGCGTCGTAGGGTTGGAGAGGTCAGGGTAGTCAGGGTACTTGCCGTGTTCCAGGGTTGGAGAGTCCGGGTAGGTAGAGTTTCGTAGCCAAGGTCCTGGGTAATAGAAGGTAGAGTAGTCGAGTAACGAAGCCGGGGTCAAAGTGCTGGAGAGTGTAGAAATCCAAGTAACAGGCAGGGTCAAACAGGTCAGACAAAGTTCAAGACAAAACTAGACAGCAGCGGTGAGCACAATGCATAAACAGGAGTTTATGCTCAGCAATCAAGGACAGGCAGAAGCAGGTATATATGTGGGAAGGGTCCAATACCTTGCAGGGGTGTGTACTGATCCACCAATGGTATCAGAGAGACACTGATCAAAAACAGCTTGCAATTAGGCTTTCCTGATGCTAGGTCTGGTTGCCGGGCAACCCGCGCGCGTGCGCGATGCGGGTCGCGACGTGATGACGTCATGGTTTACTCAGCAAGTCTCCGCCTGTGGGAGGCTCCAGCAGCTCCCTCACGTTCTCCTGCTTCCTGGTTGCCGAGCAACCCGTGCGCGTGCGCGATGCGTCTCGCGGAGCTCCGCCATCACGCCGCTGCGCCTGCACTGCCCTGGCAGTGCGTGGGCGCATGACTCTGCCCCGTGGTGCTTCCCTGAGTCGGTCTCCACGCGGATCAGAGGCAAGTGTGACGGTGGTCACTCCGCAGCTCCAGACTTTGGACGATGACCGGGAAACTCGATAGGCTGCGCCCCTCGCTGTGTGGTCCTCCAGCAATCTGTGGTATGTTGTGGTTCCACTGTAAATCCGGTGTCTCGTCTTTGTCGTGTACCAACTTCCCTTCCGGCGTCAGGACGTATAGTGTGGCAATAGCAACGAGAAGAAAGTACTGAGGTGGGGTTGGATCCCCCTCGGTTATTTCTTGTTTTATTAATAAATAATTTACTATATTTTAATCTCTGGTGCGCATTGTGTGCATTTTTCTTCTTGTCTGCACAGTGCTTCAGATGCTGTATCTGAAAAAATGCCGGTGGATCGGGATGTGAGGTAGGGAAGTGACGTCCGCGCCGGAACGTTATTGCCACGCCTCCAAATATTTATTGCCACGCCCCCCAATCACACCCGCTGCATACCCTGCAAAGCCATAAAAAAGCTCAGGCTTCAGCAAGTGTATTGCAGCGTGTGTGCCTTCCCTCCGTCTGAAATACTATAGACGCAGCCTTATCGACGCTTACTAAATAGGCCCGTGTCTCTCTCTCTCTCTCTCTCTGTGTCTCTGTCTCTCTGTGTGTCTCTGTCTCTCTCTGTGTGTCTCTGTCTCTCTCTGTGTGTCTCTCTGTGTCTCTGTCTCTCTCTCTGTGTCTCTGTCTCTCTCTGTGTGTCTATGTTTCTCTCTGTGTGTCTCTGTGTGTGTCTCTGTATCTCTGTCTCTCTCTGTGTCTCTGTGTGTGTCTCTGTGTCTCTCAAATCAAATCAGCTTGATTGGCATGTCAAAAGAACATTTCAGAATTGCCAAAGCGTGAGTAATAGGGGGTGTGGGACAATGATTACACGAATACTAGGGGGTACGGTATAATGGTTATACAGTACATTACTTTTGTCTCTCTCTCTCTCTGTGTGTCTGTCTCTTTCTCTCTGTGTCTCTCTCTCCCTATGTCCCTCTCTCTGTCTCTCTCTCATTCTTTGTCTCTCTCTCTGTGTCTCTCATTCTCTGTCTCTCTCTCATTCTCTGTCTCTCTCTCATTCTCTGTCTCTCTCTCATTCTCTGTCTCTCTCTCTCATCCCTGTATGATAGGTATGTTCCAACTCTATTTTTTGCTCTTCTTTTCCGTTTGAGAGGAGGGAGTCCCTCACCTCTTCAGCCACACACCAGGAACGCTGGATTGCTTACAGACGCTCGGAGAGGCGGATACAGGCGTGGATTGCAGGCACTGATTTATCTGGTAAGTATGCAAACATGCTTGAACAAGGGCCGCAGACATGTAAATCCGGCGTCTCGTCTTGGTCGCGTACCAACTTCCCTTCCGGCGTCAGGACGTATAGTGTGGCAATAGCAACGAGAAGAAAGTACTGAGGTGGGGTTGGATCCCCCTCGGTTATTTCTTGTTTTATTAATAAATAATTTACTATATTTTAATCTCTGGTGCGCATTGTGTGCATTTTTCTTCTTGTCTGCACAGTGCTTCAGATGCTGCATCTGAAAAAATGCCGGTGGATCGGGATGTGAGGTAGGGAAGTGATGTCCGCGCCGGAACGTTATTGCCACGCCTCCACATATTTATTGCCACGCCCCCAATCGCACCCGCTGCATACCCTGCAAAGCCATAAAAAAGCTCAGGCTTCAGCAAGTGTATTGCAGCGTGTGTGCCTTCCCTCCGTCTGAAATACTATAGACACAGCCTTATCGACGCTTACTAAATAGGCCCGTGTCTCTCTCTCTCTCTCTATGTCTCTGTCTCTCTCTGTGTGTCTCTGTCTCTCACTGTGTGTCTCTGTCTCTCTCTGTGTGTCTCTCTGTGTCTTTGTCTCTCTCTCTGTGTCTCTGTCTCTCTCTGTGTGTCTCTGTTTCTCTGTGTGTCTCTGTGTGTGTCTCTGTATCTCTGTCTCTCTCTGTGTCTCTGTGTGTGTCTCTGTGTCTCTCAAATCAAATCCGCTTGATTGGCATGTCAAAAGAACATTTCAGTATTGCCAAAGCGTGAGTAATAGGGGGTGTGGGACAATGATTACACGAATACTAGGGGGTACGGTATAATGGTTATACAGTACATTACTTTTGTCTCTCTCTCTCTCTCTGTGTCTGTCTCTCTCTCTCTGTGTCTCTCTCTACCTATGTCCCTCTCTCTGTCTCTCTCTCATTCTCTGTCTCTCTCTCTCTGTGTCTCTCTCTCATTCTCTGTCTCTCTCTCTCATTCTCTGTCTCTCTCTCATTCTCTGTCTCTCTCTCATTCTCTGTCTCTCTCTCATTCTCTGTCTCTCTCTCATTCTCTGTCTCTCTCTCATTCTCTGTCTCTCTCTTATTCTCTGTCTCTCTCTCTCATTCTCTGTCTCTCTCTCATTCTCTGTCTCTCTCTCATTCTCTGTCTCTCTCTAATTCTCTGTCTCTCTCTTTCTCATCCCTGTATGATAGGTATGTTCCAACTCTATTTTTTGCTCTTCTTTTCCGTTTGAGAGGAGGGAGTCCCTCACCTCTTCAGCCACACACCAGGAACGCTGGATTGCTTTCAGACGCACGGAGAGGCGGATACAGTCGTGGATTGCAGGCACTGATTTATCTGGTTAGTACCGCAAACATGCTTGAACAAGGGCCGTAGACATTTTATTTGACGGTTTAGATTATCATTGTCTGTGGTTGTTAGTTATTGGTATTGTATTAGAGTTTTTTGATGTTGTTACGAATCAAATACATTTTGAAGTAGTAATCCCCTCCGAACTGGGCATTCCTGGCCAATAATGCCCTGGCTGTAAGAGTTGAAGGGCCCAAGCAAAGCCCCCACCTCTATACACACTAACACTGCAGGGGCATCAGAGTGTCTTGTTGTCATGGCAACGGGGGGCGTCACGTGATGTAATTTGTTTAATAAATTATTTTTTAAGGTGTCCCGGTTTTTCATTTTCGAAATCTGGTCACCCTATTCATCAAGCAGAAAAAGTGAAGAAACAATTGTAGTTTTGCTAATGGACGTCATTTTGGCATATCATTAGCTTTGAGGATACCCATTAATATGAAGAAAAATAACATCGATTCCCAATGTAGCCCCCCTTCCCTGGGCCAATCGCAGATCGGGCCCCCCTCCTCTGTTCTAGGGTCTGGCTACGTGTCTGAGTGTGGTGCATACCTGCTGGCAACAGGGGGGCCTGAGTCTCCCGCGATGGTATGGGGGATGACAGGATCAGGTTTCTGGGGTGAATGCCTCCGTCTCATCAGAGCAGGATGAAATTTCTCTTCAGAAGGACTTGGAGAGACTGGAAACGTGGGCAGGTAAATGGCAAATGAGGTTTAATACAGATAAATGTAAGGTTATGCATTTGGGATGCAAGAATAAAAAGGTGACTTACAAATTAAATGGAGATATATTGGGGGAATCCTTGATGGAGAAGGATTTAGGAGTGCTTGTAGACAGCAGGCTTAGCAATAGTGCCCAATGTCATGCAGTAGCTGCAAAGGCAAACAAGATCTTATCTTGCATCAAACGGGCAATGGATGGAAGGGAAGTAGACATAATTATGCCCCTTTACAAAGCATTAGTAAGACCACACCTTGAATATGGAGTACAATTTTGGGCACCAATCCTAAGAAAAGAGAAGAGCCACCAAATTAATAAAGGGGATGGACATTCTAACTTATGAGGAGAGGCTAGCTATATTGGATTTATTTACATTAGAAAAGAGGCGTCTAAGAGGGGATATGATAACTATATACAAATATATTCAGGGACAATACAAGGAGCTTTCAAAAGAACTATTCATCCCACGGGCAGTACAAAGGACTCGGGGCCATCCCTTAAGGTTGGAGGAAAGGAAATTTCACCAGCAACAAAGGATAGGGTTCTTTACAGTAAGGGCAGTTAAAATGTGGAATTCATTACCCATGGAGACTGTGATGGCAGATACAATAGATTTGTTCAAAAAAAGGTTGGACATCTTTTTAGATGGGAAAGGTATACAGGGATATACCAAATAAGTATATATGGGAAGGATGTTGATCCAGGGATTAATCCGATTGCCAATTCTTGGAGTCAGGAAGGAATTAATTTTTCCCCTTAATGGGGTTTTTTGTTTGCCTTCCTCTGGATCAATAATAAGTATAGATATAGAATAAAGTATCTGTTGTCTGAATTTGGCATAGGTTGAACTTGATGGACGTACGTCTTTTTTCAACCTCATCTACTATGTAACTATATAACTATGTATGTAATGGTGCAGCGCCTCCATCTCTGAGCCCCAGGAATACGGGTGGAATCCTTCCAGAGAGTCCCCCCCCCCTCGGGGATGAGAGATTCCAGTCTCACACTGTATATCTTTAAAAGCAGCCGCAGCTCTTTATTCACAGCAGCAGAATAGCAGCAACAAGACTGTCAATCAGGTACAGGGTGTCTTCCTCCACACAGGACTGCTCTCCCTCAGGATGGTCTCTGTGTCCCTGCCACCACCCCAGGTCAAGGGCACCCAGGGTGGGGCTAGCTCTTCCCTCGCCCCCTAAACCGGGTGAGAGGAATTGGTCCACCTCCCTAACTGAGGTTGCATCAGCTCTACTCAGAGGCTGATGGCTCCCCTTCTCCAACGGCCAATTGATATAGGCTCTCTCTGTCACCCTGGGCCAGCCAGGTGACAGACTCAGCAGACTCTAACTCTGGACTGAACTCTTAACTCTGACACACACTTCTACTAAATAGGAAGTGCACTGCTCTTTATGATATTGGCAGGCACTGCCCCTGTGTCTCTGCCTACCACACAGGGTCAGGTACCAATTTCAGGAATGTCCCGTTATTAGCGTAAACACAACAGAGTTCCATGGATCTAGCATTAAGACTGTAAGCTCTGCAGGCCAGGGATTTCCTTTCCTATTGTCTGATTTTGTTTGTTGCACTTATTGTATTATAATTCTCTGTACTGTATTGCCTCTCTTATAAAGCGCTATATAAATAAAGATTTACATACATAATATATCTTAATGCATCTTAAGACACCTTAGAGTTCCCTCTATAAGACACTTTATGGTCCACTCAAGTGAATAGTCTGTAAGTAGGGTGACCATTCGTCCCGGTTTTGCCGGGACAGTCCCGTTTTTTTCTGCCCTGTCCCGATTTTAGCTCCATCCCGGTTATGTCCCGGTTTTTGTCCCTGGTCCCGGTATTTATTTATTTATTTATTTATAAAATATTTTACCAGGAAGTAATACATTGAGAGTTACCTCTCGTTTTCAAGTATGTCCTGGGCACAGAGTAAAACAAATAATACATGGTTACAAATACAGTTACATAAATGAACAAGGTATACATTTATATACAAGACATTGCATGCACAGTTAAAGAAAATATATATTATGAGCTTATGAAACAGTTACAGACCAGATTAAAGTGTGAGACAGCCTTAGATTTGAAAGAACTTAAGCTGGTGGTGGATATGAGAGTCTCTGGTAGGTTGTTCCAGTTTTGGGGTGCACGGAAGGAGAAGGAGGAACGTCCGGATACTTTGTTGAGTCTTGGGACCATGCATAGTCTTTTGGAGTCTGATCTCAGGTGATAGGTACTGCATGTGGTAGGGGTGAGGAGCTTGTTCAGGTAGCTGGGTAGCTTGCCCAGAAAGTATTTGAGGGTGAGACAGGAAAGGTGAACTTTGCGCCTAGACTCTAGTGATGACCAATCTAGTTCTTTGAGCATTTCGCAGTGATGTGTGTTGTAGTTGCATTGGAGAACAAAACGACAAATTGAATTGTAGAGGGTGTCAAGTTTGCTAAGGTGGGTTTGAGGAGCCGAGCCATATACTATGTCTCCATAGTCAATAATTGGCATTAGCATCTGCTGTGCAATACGCTTTCTGACCAGGAGACTTAGGGAGGATTTGTTCCTGTAAAGTACCCCTAGTTTGGCATAGGTCTTGGTTGTCAGGGTATCAATGTGCATCCCGAATGTTAAGTGGGAGTCAAACCATAAGCCCAGGTATTTAAAACTAGTGACAGGTGTTAGGGTGGTTTTAGCGTTGGTTCTAATCAGGAGCTCAGTCACTGGAAGCTTTACAAATTTAGTCTTGGTCCCAAATACCATTGTTACAGTCTTGTCAGTGTTTAAAAACAGTTTGTTTTGGGAAATCCAGTTTTCGAGTCTCAAAAAGTCAGACTGAAGTATGTGTTGAAGGTCAGAGAGGCTATGGCTGTGTGCATACAGGATTGTGTCATCTGCATACATGTGTATTGAGGCTTCCTTACAAGCTGTGGGAAGATCATTAATGAACACTGAGAAGAGTAGGGGCCCCAGAACAGAGCCTTGCGGGACACCACAGGTGATATCCAGGGGGTTGGAGTTAGAGCCTGAGATGGACACATGTTGGGATCTTCCTGATAGGTAGGACTGAAACCAGTTTAAAGCATGTTTCCCTATTCCAGAGCTCTGGAGTTTGTTAAGCAGGATAGCATGATCAACTGTGTCAAAAGCCTTTGCAAAATCTAGGAATACTGCACCAGTGAGTTGTCCCCGTTCCATTCCACACTGGATTTCATTGCAAACTTTTAGCAGGGTAGTTACGGTGGAGTGTTTGGGACGAAACCCAGACTGGAATTGGCTAGGGAAATTTGTCTTGGTGTAGAACTCGCTTAATTGGGAGTGGACACATTTTTCCATAACTTTGGATAGAATTGGGAGAAGTGAGATTGGCCTGTAGTTTGAGACAGTGTTTTTGTCCCCACTTTTGAAGATTGGGACAACTCTGGCAGTTTTCCAGGTCTTAGGGATATGGCCTGCAGACAGGATAGAGTTGACTATGGACGCAATTGGTTTGGCAATGGCTGGGGCACCAAGTCGTAGGAACCTAGATTGTAGTAAGTCGGGTCCACATTGGCTGCTTAGTTTTAGTTTGAGGAGCGCTTGTGTAATCTCCTCTTCAGATACTGGGCTAAATTGAAAATTGTGGGCAGTGTTGGGAGGGGGTGGGACTATAGGGGTACTCCCAGGATGAGATTCAGGTTTGGGGTTTGTGCTGCGTTTCGCTAATAGGTTAGTGGCACACCCCACAAAGTAATCATTGAATGCATTTGCAATGTCAGTGGGGTTTGTCAGAGTAATATCCCCCTTAGTGATATTACTTGGTTGTTGATGGTTAGGAGGCTGGAATATATTGTTGATAACCTTCCAGAAATTAGCTGGGTTTGATGTATTCTGGAGGAGATTGTCAGAGTAATATTGTGCTTTTGCATGCCTTGTTTGCCTTGTGCACA